>NC_056734.1:37662280-37722280 GCF_019279795.1 Protopterus annectens | reverse complement strand
TACATTTATATAATATATGTACAAAACTTGACTAATTTTAACAAACCTTTTCCTTACTGTTGAATGATTCTACTGAATGATATGTTTGAAATAACATTGGACATATCTACAGCTCAGATGGCTTGGTGGTAAATTGCTATGATATGCATGGTCCTGGGTTCATGTCTTGCAAGGGCTGGTTATTTTGTTGCTGGGAAGAACAAGGGCTGTTGGATACAGAGTGATTAAGGCACTTTTAAGCAGTTGTAAGCAGGTTTGCTTGGTGGTAAGCAATGCTAACGTCCGGTTAACTATGCTTACATACAGTTAACCTTAAAAGTACGTAATCTGTGTAGGCACTTAGCACCACGCAAACAGGCTTAGTCCTACTTACTACTGCTTACTCCCGCTTACCCCAGCGCTAATTTCTTTAAAAGAAAAGAAAAATGGTTGATTGGAAAGTGGTGAAAAAGGGGCATGAATAGGGAAAAGCAATATGAAATGTAGCTAGTGATTTGCAGAATGGGTGTAGGGAAGGTCCATAGCTGTCCATTTCTTCTACAACAATAGCTGTGCATATATATATTGAATTTGGAGGTAAATTTGGACACTCAAACCCTTGATAGAGGGGAGAGTACAACAACAATGTGTTGTGAAGCCAATTAGACCAGATTACGTGTGTCCATTGGACACGTGTGAGAAATGGACAGCTATGTATGGGGCGACATTTTTTTTGGGTGGGGAGATTCCACCTTTTATTTATTTTTTTTTAAGGTGAGAGTGTGATGTTAGGGTAGGATAGTAGATACATTTTGGGAGGTAAGTTGGATAGGAAGGCAGACAAGACAGCATACAGTGGCAGTATATGACACATGTGGGAGGTAAACACCTTGGACAGGGAGGGGTCTTTGGTAATTGGAAGCCCACGAGCCTCCAAATGGATACAGTGGAACTGAGGTCCCCATCCATGGGCAGTCACCACTACAACTTCACGACCCTAAAGGTGGCTGTGCTGGGAGCTGAGCAGGATGGGCAGCACCATGTGGCCCTCAAGCTGGTGTAGCAGATCTCCAAATTATTTGCAGAGCTCCCTATGCACCAGACCCCAGACATGGCTTTGGGGTGACAGGATTCTGTCTGTGCCCGGGCCTGGTGGGGGACGATCCCCATCCCCTGAGGCAGTTCCATCAGAAGGTGGTCTAGGACCAGCAGACGAGGAGGTCCTGTGGTGGGTCCCAGGTGTGCTGGAGCTCAGTGCCATGGCCAGATGAGGCGGGAAAGGCGGATCCACTGGGAATGGTCTTCCCAGATGTGCTATGGTGTTGCAGTTTTAGAACATGTTGGTTAGTCATGAAAAACACATTCCAGTATTAGTTATAAAAGCATGCATGAGTATTCCCATTAACCCAAAACAACAGTTCTGGAACATTTGCATAGCAAACAGAACACATACATATATGGAACCACAGTGGGCATTACACCAGCATGCAGGTTACATTGATAGCAACAGGCCACCAATGATAGTATTTGAACAAGGAATATTAATTGGAAAATATTTCAATATTTGTAGAACAATAGGACACATATCCCAATGGTAGGTTTTGTGAAAAACATATACATTCATTTATATGTTTAGAGTCCTGGTGAAAAGGCGGGGGAGAGAGAGAGAGAGATGTCAATTAAATGTAGATTCTTGCAGTTTTAACAGCTTTAATGATCATTGCTCTAACCACTACTCTACAGGTATTATTACAACAATCTATGGCCTTGGGTTGAGCAGTGGTATGTTTGTACACAGTGTATAATTACAGTCTTCTTATAGCTACTTTATACCTTTTCTTACCTGGCAGACCTGTGGATGTGATTTCGGGTAACACTGCCTGACTGTTTCTACCCATATTCACATAGTCAAGGTTACATATGTGCACTCATACTGTGTGTCTGTGTATCTGTGTGCTACTGTCATACTCTGTCTTGATTTCTATCAGTCACCCTGGTTGTTGGCAGCAGGGACCAGTAGCTGTGACAGCATGACACTTTTGAACATTTCTTACTGGAGACTACTTGGTGTATGTACTTATCTTACTGTCATTTGCAGCCCTGGGGTTGGACTGTAGGTGTTGGACACAGTATAACTACAGCTGTCTTATAGCTACTTTATACCTTTTCTTACCTGTCAAACCTGCGGAGGAAATTTCTGTTAACACTACCTGACTGTTTCTACACATATTCACAAAATCCTAGGTGAAATTATGCATACAGCTTACTACCACTCCCGGGATTAAAACTGTGCCTGTTTGTGCATAAAATACAACAAAAGGTTTTGTGTTTAATCAGAACAAGCTATTGAGAAACTGCTGTCTCTTTCTTGAATGTTTTCTGTCTAATACTCTCTTGGTTGTACAATCTGACCTTAAAATTATGACATTCTTATACATACATTCCTATACATACATTTTGACATAGGATAGTGTGGAAAACAGTGGTTAACACAGATCCCTATTATTTAAACAAAGTTTCAAAACTTCGACCATGCCTTCATCAACAGTGTAATGTTGTAAATGCCAAATCCCAAAATACGGAACAGAGATTTTTTTTCCTAGGGTCTTTGCTTTTTCCTACATTGTGGTGCGATCTCAGAGGTGGTATATTTAAGTAGGGGTGTGCGTGGGGGGCGAAGCCTCCCACTTTAAGTTTTTTTTTTTTTTTGTTTTTTTTTTTTGCAGACAAGCATTTTTTTCCCTAGGAAAAAAATTGCTGTTCCATTTGTTCAGAATTTGGCCTTTTAAATATTAAGCTGTCGATGAAGGCACGTTCAAAGTTTTGAAACTTTGTTTAAATACTATAGGTGCATTTACCACATTACTATTCAGATATCAGACCTTGCTGCATGAAAGATTTAATATCAGTTAATCTAATGTCTTACAAAGGCACTAACTTTGTCAGATGAGACTTGATTGTTTAATGATTTCAGAGCTATAGTTGCTGTGCATTACCTGTACACATTTCAGTTCATACAATACCAAAGTAAACACAACCAGTCCAGAGATTTGAATTTGATTGATTGACAGTTACAGTTTTATTTATATATAACCTATATGAGACTATTATTGTAATATTGTCTGGTTTGTTCAGTACAAACCATACCCATTTTTAATACTGCAAGGTGACATTCTACTCCTTTATATTTACTGGGTATGAATACTATGAGCTAGATTGTTTCTCACCAGCCTCACAATACAGCCTTAGCAGCCTGCTTGCATGGGCTTCCTGGTTTGCAGCCCACTCAGCTGGAGCTGTAAAGAAGATAGAGGAACATTTATGCATACCTATCCATCACATACACAGGCTGGACTTTGGTAAACAGTTATGGATATTAATACTTACACACGCCTAGGACATCTCTCTGCCATGCATCTTGGACCCACTGGTCCAAGACCTCCCTCTTCCTCTGCTTCAAGTTGGCAAAGTGGTGCTGGACATGCTCAACAGTCCAAGGGATGCCATTGGCACTGGTGAGATCACAGGTGAGACTTTCCCAGGCCTCTGCTTTGTATTGGGAGCCCTGGTACTGGTCCTGCAGCAGTCTCAGGTCATGTTTTTACAAGGGGTCCTACCATGACACAGGACTACTATATGCCCCAGCACTGCACCTGAAAGTGCATACCCTCTCCAACACCAGCCATAATGCCTAGAGTGGGGAGCTACAACCAGTTATAAGCTGTATTCCCACTTGAAAAGTTGAAATAATGTCGATTTCCCACCCTTTATCATGATTGGACAGTTTTGAATATGCTAAGCTAAGCTAAGCACCGGGAAAACCCGCTTAGCTGGTATATACATTGCTTAAAGGGGTAGATGCAAAGCACTGCTTACCAGTGCACAAATCCACTTAGCTGCACTAATTCCTGCTTAGAATTTACATTTAAGCAATGTGTATACTGGCTAAGCATAGCTGAGCACAAGTTAGCATTATTCAGCTTTCCTTTTACAGACTATCAGCATTGTGAGGTTGATTCCTCATAAATTACATATTATGATATGTATGTCTACCTTCCATAACATCCCCCTATGTGCTTTAATTACAATACATTCTTTTGTAGCTATGCTGTATGGAACACTTGTGTTTCTATGGGGGTTTCACATCTGTACTACACAGACACTTCACATTTGGACTTGCTACACTACCCTGGTTAACAAATATATATATTATTCACTACCTGCTGATAACAAAATATATTTTCGTTCTTTTGTAACAGATACAAATGAATGGACTGAATGGGGACTTGAACCGTGAATGCCTCCTTGCTACGTGAAAGCTGTAACTACTACACTATTTCACTTTACATTGTTTTAGCCGTATATTTGTATTTAACTCATTGGGATGTGTAAGCTAGGCTGAGCATAGCTGCGCAAAGTGCACTCCCGCTCAGCTATGTTTAAACTTTATTGCAGACAGAAAAAAAGACATGTGTTTTATTTTTATTTACTGTGAGGGTTTGCACATTGCTTTCTGTATCATTATCTGTTTATTGCTCTTACAAACTTAGACAGTTGATAGGATAAACAGGTTTTGCATTACCTTAATGTTTTGGTCCTGTGGAGTCAGGGAGGTACAGATTTTAGGAGGAACACACCAAAATATATAGTCAACTATCTGCACACATTTCAAGACTAGTTTAGAGGTAAGCTTCACAGTCTGGACACTAACAGGTGTCTGTGGACACAGTCACTGCTTTTGTATTGCCGTATGGCAACTTTGGAGTGCAGGGGGCATGTATAATGTAAGAGCACTGCTCTTGGACATGCTCCCTGCACTCATACACAGACCCATGTCCATGTAGGAATACAGCTGCACGCCTTCATGAATATGCAAGGCATGCTGCTGTTCTATATGGACATGGGACACTCCATGTAAGAATAACTCTATTCTTACGTGGAGCGTTGCTGAATCCGGCGGACTATTTACAAAGTTCATAATAAGATTCAAAAAATTTCTAGCATAATTAATACTTTTCCAATAAGCTTTGTAATTTTTCCCAAGCTAGTAATTTATGTTACATTTTTAGTTTTCATTCTTATATAAAGTGTTTCGTTATTGCATACTGATTTTGCTAAACAGATACATTTGTTATTGAATGATACAGTAGTCTTCATTTTCCAGTTTTTTATAATGTTTTTTCTAGCCATTGCTAAAATACTTCAAAGAATAGGTATTTGTGATCCTGGAATCATTTTAGATATAGGTGTGTTAAATAATATAAGAAGAGAATCTGAGATGTTACACTTATCCAAACAAAATTCTCTAAAATAAGTTTCTGAAGTCCGTCCAAAATGGAAGAACTATTTTACAACTAATTATCATATGTTGCCAATCAACATTAAGGTCTATCTCTCATCTCCAACATTTGTGTTATCTAATTTATATATAGCTGCTATCTTTTGAGGTGTGAGAAAATTTCTATACATTAAAAATGCACATACTCTATTAACTTTTATGCTTTTATAGAGTCCTGATTGGTGATCCGTATCTAAACTTTTGAGCCATGAAATATATGGCTCTCCTTAAGTTGCTATTCTTTCTTAAAATAATTGGGTCTTCAAATACCCAAGAAAATACTAAGACCTTCATCATTAAATCAATCAGATAAATAAGACATGTTGGTATGATAGATTCAACATTCCACCTGTGGATCAAGCTTAAACTACAGGTCGAATAGAGCAGCATAATTGTCACCTAAAAGCTAAATCCAGATTACTGGATAAGCAGCCTCAAATTCTCCCCCAGCCTCATACCTCTCAACCTGAAGACATAGAACATAGGTACAAAGGCTCTTGAAAAGTGAGTATAAACAGTTAAAATTCTGGATACCTACCAGTGTAAGTTTGTTTCTTTGATACACTCCTCTTGGACGGAGACATCCATCCCAATTCAGGACCAGCCACCTCTACTTCTAAAATATATTCTCATTCCACTTCACAGGCTTTACCCCAATTCCATTCTCCCCCACCTAAATCCCTAACTATTTTCTCTCTGATTATCCAAAGCATTGTTAACAAAACTACAGAATTGCACTCTTGGATCCAACTTAACTCCCCTCATATCTTAACCCTATCTGAAACCTGGTTAAAGCCTCACATCTCTAACTCAGAAATCTTACCCCAGGCTACAACATATATTGTGTAGCCAGTACTAATAAGAGAGGTGGAGGTGTTGCCATCCTTTACTCCAACCAAATTACTATCTCTACACTCTCGACCCCCTTACCCAGTTTTGCTCCTGCAGAAATCCTTATTGTAAACTGCCATCTTAACCCCCATAAAAAATTGCCATTGTCTTCATCGATATCCCTCTAGGTGACAACATTCCTGTTCTTGAAAACTTTCTCTGTTGGCTCGCCCAAAATGTTCATATGAAACCATTATACTTGGTGATGTAAACATCAAGTTTGGCTTTACTTTCTTCCTCTTCCCCTACTCACTGCGTTAATCTGTATGGCTTCCACTGACTCATATATTTCCCTACCAGAACCAACACAAACTCTACTTCTGGATTTAGTATAGACTGGATCCTTACTTCTGACCCCTGTGTCTATCATAACCCTGGCATACTTTCCAACTCTTGAAGTGACCATTCACCTATCTATATCCATAGATACTCTCAACAGTCTCCCAAAGAACACCTTTACAGAGAATGTCATAATCTGACTCATTTTGATACACACAAGTTTAACTCTGCACTATCTAACATTAGCTGGACCTTCATTTATAACCTCCCCCTTAATGATGCTGTAACTGCATTCAATAAGATATTTCTTGATATACTGAGCACCATGGCCCCATTCAGAAAAAAAAGGGTAAAATCAAACTGTGCCCTCCTGGGTCACTAAGCAAACATCTTCTATTATGCATTGGAAATATGCTGCCTGGAAAACTTGGGTAAAAAAAAACCTCTCCCCTACACCAACATTACAAAGAACTTAGGAAACGTGTAAAAAACTAATCATTAAAGATAAAAAAAATCATTCTTTGCTTCCAACCATTGCAGCCCACATACTAACCCTAAGAAATTCTGGTCCACTGTTAATATAATCCTCTTCCCTAGTACCCCTCCTACCCCCAGCCCCTTCCCTCTCAATACTGCAACAGAAACTGCTGCTCTATTAAGCAATCATTTTATAGAAGCAATCCAAAGACTGACTCAGCATAGTCCCAATGCCTCTTCTTTGCCTTTACCTCTCTGTCCTTATTCCTCTAATACCTTCTCCTTACATCCTGTTGCCACTGCCGTTATTAAATCCCAATTGAATAAACCTAAACCCTGCTCTCCCTCTGTTGATAATTTACCTCCCTACTTCCTTAAAATTGCTGCCAATTCTATTACCTACACAGTCTCCATCCTTATTAATCATTCTATTACTGAGGCTGCTGTCCCTGAAATATGGAAATCCTTTTACACAATCTCTCTCCACAAGGGTGGTAACACCACTGACCCCTCAAACTATCGGCCCATTGCTATACTATCCCCACTTTCCAAAATACTAGAAAAATACATTCATTCTCGGCTACTTTAACACTTGATAATAATCTCTTAACTCCCATCCAGCATGGCTTTAGACCCCACCACAGCATATCTACTGCTCTACTGTCATTCATCCAAACTGTAGCAGAAGCTTGTGATAGCAATCTACTTCTTCCAATCTATTCCTTGATCTCTCAAAGGCTTTAGATACTGTCTCGCACTCTAGACTGTTAACTAAACTTTCTGACCTTCACCTGTCTACCCCCTCTATAGCCTGGTCTCTAGTTACTTATTTAATAGACTACAAGATATATATGCTGGCAAACTGTCTCTTCCCCATTCTGCCTGTCTACATTGGTGCTCCACAAGGCTCTATTTTGGGTCACTTCTTGTTCAATATCTTTACTAACAACTTACACTCTGCTACTAACCTCTCAACTGTTTTACAATATGTTGATGACTCCACCCTTATTACCACTGCCCACAGCATCTCAGAACTCCTTTCTCTTACCCAAGATACTTTCACTTCCATTGAAATCTGGCTCACTGATAATCAACTAATATTAAATCCTAACAAAAAAAAAAAAAAAAACCTTCTATTTTTTTCTTCCTAAAACACTACAACAACATACATCCTCTTTATCCATTACCTCCCTTAACAATATCATCATCAGACCTGAACCACATAGTAAATTACTTGGTGTCACCATTGAGGATGAACTAAATTCAATATACATATCAATCAATGCATAAAAAAACACTAAAAACTTGGCCTCCTGTACCGTAATGATACATTTCGTTCTCCCTCCTCCAAACCCTCCCTAGCCACGTATCTCCTCTTAGCCTGTCTTCTGTATGCAACCCCAGTCCTTAGTAACCTTCAGTCATCTCTTCTCAGCAAATTAGAGCAAATCTACAATAAAATAGCTATATTTGCCTCCACTCTCCCCTATAAATCCCACTACTGCCTTGCCCTTAAGTCTTTGCAATGGCCTGAATTCCCTAAACAACTGCTCCTTCCACAACTGCATATAACACAGTCAATTCTTTTTAACTCCACTACCTGCCCCTCTACCTCTAATATTGTATCACAGTACAAGTCCCGATGTCAGCTTCATACATCTGATAAACATCACCTGGAAATCTACAAACCAACAAAAAATGTTGGGAAATCACTATACAAATACTCAGTAGCACGCTCCTGGAACTCCCTCCCACATAATATAAGAAGTATCCCCCATAAGTCCCAATTTAAACTTGAACTTAAACACTATCTACAAAACACCTGGTCCTGTCCTTGTCAAGCTCCAACCTGATTCTAGTTACCCTCTTCCTAAATCTACTTTCTTACTCTCTTTATTTTTCTCTCTCATCTGTTCTTTCTCTTCTCTCTAGTGCTAATACTACAACATATCAACACTTGGTTCTTTAAAATATTTTTTTTGCATCCAAATTATCTTGTTGTCACCGTGTGTGTGTGTGTGTGTGTGTGTGTGTGTGTGTGTGTGTGTGTGTGTGTGTGTGCGTGTGTGTGTGTGTATGTGTGTGTTATATATATATATATATATATATATATATATATATATATATATATATATATATATATATATAAATGTGTACAAAACTATTAATTTAGTTAATGTCATTTTGTTGTAAAAAGTCTTGTTGTATGCCTTTTGTGATGTAAATTTTTGTCTTGAATGACTGTAATTGTAACTGGAGCTTTTCTCCTTGGGTCTCCACTGAAAATGGGCCTTTTGCTTAGTTGGACCAACCTGGTTAACAAATGACAATCAATCAATCAATCAATAAATCAGTCAATCAATAAATAAATAAATACCTTGTTGCATATAACTGTCCCCATTTCTAATAGGGCTGTATGATACAAATCAAAAACACAGATTTTTAAAAAACTGGGCGTAATACAAATTAAGCTAAAATGTAAGCATATCATGATACACAATACACCTTTAGACTTTAAAGAAGGATATTTAAAATATACCTCACACAGTCTTTTGTTTTTGCTTCTGAAAAAGGAAGACACAACGTGTGGTTCTTCTTTCTTTAAATTATTGGTTCCACTGGAATGCTGGTTGCAGATCCTGGTTTTCTGTGTACTGAACAGCCTCAAAACCATGTGTTGTGGAGAGGAGGATTCAGAAAATTGTGTAACAGGGGAAGTCAAGCCTGAACATAGGTATCTACTTGCAAAACAGGCACATTGTTGCCCTCCTTTCTTCTGAAGGGAACTTAGATAGTTTATTGCACAGGATTTTAATGATATGAAGGATTGCCTAGTATTTACATATGAACCTATGACTCCTGCCCCCAGCTAAATCCACTTTTTTTCCCCTCTTTTTCATTATTTAATGTTGTGCTATCTTCCCTGATTACTCTTTTGTACCCTTGAATTCCTTCAGTCTTTTCTATTTTTCCTTCCTTTCTAGTGTGTGTGTGTGTGTGTGTGTGTGTGTGTGTGTGTGTGTGTCTGTTTATATATAAATGTATATATATATATATATATATATATATATATATATATATGTGTGTGTGTGTGTGTGTGTGTGTGTGTGTGTGTGTGTGTGTGTGTGTGTGTGTGTGTGTATGTATGTATGTATACCACATGACTGTCCTCTTTATTACATTCTTTCTTTGATCATTGCCAAATATGTATAAAGACCTCATTTGCCTTACTGAGCCACATTATATTGCTTTACCCTCTTTCCTGGTCTTCCACTGAATTAGCCTTTCTGCTACCTCTCCCTCCTCTCTGTCTGTCTCTTCCTCTCAGCCATGAAATTGTAATTTTATTAGTCTTTATACTCTGACATAATATAATTATTAACTGCCCATTTTTGTGATCTTGACTTCTGTATCTTTTTTCTGTATTTAATAGAAAAATGCAAGAAAATACATGAACCTTTGACTTGATTTCATAAATTCCACATTCCTCACATTTCATATTTTTCTGAGTTTTACTGTGCAAACATTAGTGGCCACTCAGTCTTCCTTTCTGCAGAATCATTAATCATTATCAGAGCATGTCATCATTTTCATGGTGTATTTATCTTCTTCCATAAAACATATGCTGGCTTTGTGAACACCAGTTTTAAGACAAAAAATAAAAACAACATTGTTTACAAATACCAACATACTATGAGCTCAAACAATGCACAATTTTAAGTATTTTGTGGCAAGAATCTTTTTTTTTCTTTTCTAGATGCTTTTTCCCTACTCTGCCAGATGACTGCCAAGTCACACCCAGTCAGACTAGAACCTATTCACTCCATTGAGGTGTGGAATCTTCCCTGCACATCCCGCAGGCTGAGAGCTGTACAGAGAGGCTTTTATATGAGCAAACACTAGATGGTTTATTGCTGGCACTAGCATCCAAGTATTGTCAAGTATTTTTGCCCTGCATCAGCTCACAAGCATGCTTTCATGCAGCCAAGCAGCCCTATGTCACTGGCTTGGGTGGCCACCCCAGGTCTCCTCTGTACTGTCCATCATTTAACACCATCCCTACCTAAGTTAGTGGTTAGGTCAGAAGCATTGGCATGACCTGGCCATTACCCACTCTCTCTTCACCCAGGATGGACATGCCCATTTTCCCTTCCACATTGTGAAGTGCCTGTGGAGTTAATCAAACCCTAGCTACCTGAGCTGTAATCAGACCTGTAACCATCTGTGCCACTGGAGTGACTTTTTCTGGAAGAATCTTCACTCCCCTCCCATGCTGGGAATGGTCATTACAATCCATTAATTATAATTACCTCTGATGTTGCTGCATCTCAGGGAAATGGATCAACAAACTTTTGAGCACTTGCTGATTGTACAGTTGGCCGTGATAAATCAGAATTCTAAGAGTAAAACTTCAATCAGAAATACTAGCCTTACCACTATGGTACTCCTTTCTGTTTTCTTAGTTTTATTGTTTTTTTTGTTTTCTTCTACCTTTGTTTTTCAGTAAGCACTGGATCAGTATGATGCATCACATCCTTATATGTCACATTTATTAATATTATTTTGCCTTACAAAAACAGAAGCTGAACATTCTATTAGCTGATTCTAAAAGATAGTATCCCAGCACCCACTCAAATATTTTTTCATCTTTCTCTTTTTAGCCATTCTCAAATGAATATATATGTATATAGGTTAATAGGTTCATAGGTTGGTGCTAGGCTATCGGCCCTAGGGCCTATAGAAGCCTAGCCATAACAATTCCCTGGATATTTCTTCCCACAATATTTACTTCTCTGGACCCCTGTCTAGCAGGGCGACTGACATGATCCTGGGATGAATTTCCTATCTGCCATCCAATCATCAAGGTTCCTTTTGAAGAAGGCCAAGGAGGCGCTCTGCTTGACATGTATGGGCAGTCTATTCCAGAGTATGGGGAGTCTCTGGGTCAGGAACCTATCCCTCCGGCATGTTTTGTTCATTGTGATAACAGGATTTAGATCCCTGGAGCGTGTGGCTCTGAGGGATTGGGATTTCTTTAAGTGGAGCATGTGCAACAGCTCAGGGTTTGGCATGGCCTTGTATGTTAAGCAGAAATCGTCTTTGAGTAGACGATATGCCACAGAGTATAGCTGGAGTTTTTTAAATGGTCAGCATATGGCATCTGCTCTAGGCCTGTGATTCTTTTAGTGAGGTATTTCTATGACCTTTCCAGTTGTTGCAGATGTCTTGTGAGGTACATACCAAATAGGCTATTATACTCTATAATGGATCTAATAAGGGATGAGTACAGTGGGACAATGACCTCCTTTTTTCTGGATGAAAAGCCCTTAGTGATGAGGTGTGCCACATAGAAGGATTTCCTAACTGTTATGGCAATGAGGTTATCGAATGTGAGACCACTGTCCACCTGTGTCCCTAAGTCTGTCATCACACTTTTGATGTTTAGTGTCCTGCTACCTATGTGGTAATTCATGGGTACATGTTTTTTTCCAAAGGGGATAACTATACATTTCTTGGCATTAAGCTTGAGCCCAAGGCTCTGGCACCAGGCATCTGTTTCTGTAAGGCCCTTTTGTAGAATATCCACATCATTTGGGGATTCAGTAATGGCTCCCAGTTTGCAGTCATCTGCAAACTTTGTTAGCCAGAGTCCCTTAGTGTTGGCCTGTACTTCAGAGAAGTATATGCCTAACAAGAGTGGTCCCAGGACTGAACCCTGAGGTACTCCACTTGTCACTTGTCTGGAGCTGGATTTGGAGTCGGCTACTTTTACAGTCTGGGTTCTGTCTGCAAGCCAGTTGGCAACCCATCGAGTGACGTAGGGATTTATGCCCAGCTTAGTAAGTTTATCTATGATTGCAGAGTGGGGGATGGTGTTGAAGGCCTTGGTGAGGTCCAGATAGGCTGTGTGGACCGCCTTACCCTCGTCCACAGCTCTGGAGACTGATTTGAAGAAGTCAATCAGCTTCAGGAGACAAGATTGGCTCTTCACAAAACCAAACTGGGTGGGGTCCAGTGTTTTAAGGTTGTCAATGTCTTTGTTTATAAGTTCCATGATAATGCATTCCATGCCCTTGCAGATCAGGCTTGTCAGACTGATGGGATGGTAGTTCCCGGGATCCAAGGTGGATCCCCCCTTGTGGAGTGGGATAACTGTAGCTGTGCACCACTCAGTGGGCATGAAGCCTGAGGTGAGGCTATGATTAAACATGGCACTTAGGTGAGGTGCCAGTTCATTTTGTAGTTCATGTAGTACACAGCATGGGATGTCATCTGGTCCCATGGATGCTGCATTCTTAGCTTTGGAGAGTGCAGTTTCTACCTTTGTGGCTGTGATTACCGGAATTTGGCAATCTTTTGGTATTGAGATGGGCTCTTTAGAGGGTGAAAGGGGTGGTGAAGTTGGCACTAAATCGATCTGCCAGGATATTGGCAATATCCTCGGGATCAGTATATTTAATGCCATTCTGTTGTAGCTCAGAGCATATCTGAGCATTGCCATTCAGATTCTTGACATAACTATAGAATGCCTTGTGGTTGTCTTTGGAATCTTTGGCAATTTTATTTTCATAACTAGCTTTTGAGGATTTTATGAGGGATCTCAGCTTCTTACTGAGGCTGGTGAGGGAGTTTTTTGCATTCTGTGATTTTTCTATTTTCTGCAACAGTTTCTTCCTTCTGTTGTATAGTTTGTTTATAGCAGGGGACCACCAGATTGGCTTCCTTTTTTTGGAGAAGAGTGTCTTGGTTCTATTTGGGATGGCACGATACATGCACGAGTGGATGTGCTCATACAGTGCCTTAGTGTAGGATTCTGCAGTCGAACTTTCAGATCCCGTCTGCATGGGTGTCATGAAGTTTGTCACTTCTGACTTCAGTAGCATGAAGTTGGCTTTGGAGAAGTTTTTTAAGGAGGTTTCCTTACTGGGGGGTGGAGGTGGGATGTGGATGCCAAGGGTGATTTGCTTATGGTCAGACCTGACCAATGAGGGGGTGACCACTGGTGTGGAGCATCTATCTCCCATGTTGGTAATGACCAGGTCTAGGATATTGGAGCCCCTGGTGGGACAATGGATTAGTTGATCCAGGGTGTTGGAATTTATGAATTCCAAGAACCGTTGGGAAAAGGAGTTGGTACCTGAGTAGTTTTCCCAGTTAATGGCAGGGTAGTTGAAATCACCCATTATTAGGGTGTTTAGTTGTATCTTAATATCTTCCAGTACATTTAGAAAAGTGTAGTGAGAATCTTGGGGCATGGTGGGGGATCTGTAGCAAACTACAATTTGGATTGCGGTCTTACCTAGTGTTAGTTGCACCTGGAGAATTTCAGATGCATTGTGTTGGGCAACTATGTATATATATATATATATATATATATATATATATATATATATATATATATATATATATATATATATATATATATATATATATATATATATATATAACATATAGATATATATAAGTGCTACAGAATCCTGAAAGCACAAAATCCTGAAGACCAAAATCCTGAGACCAAAATCTCGAAAGTTCAAAATACTGAAAACTCAAAATACTGAAAACTTGCAGGATACCAACACTTACTATATTCCAGCACAAGTACATACATAAGAATATTACCTTTCAACTATACACAGGGGGGCAAGCCCCTCCTAAGTGCAATCTCGGAGTTGATATATTTAAGTAGCAGGGGCTGGAGGGGTGCAGCCCCCCACATGGATGGTGCAGGGGGGGGTTGCCCCCTCATTATATTTGGAGAAGAGAACTATGGTTTGTCTTTTATTTGTTTCTGCATGTAGTTGTGCTGGAATATAGTAAGTGTTGGTATTCTGCGTGTTTTCAGGATTCTGAGTTTTCAGTATTTTGAGTTTTCAGTAGTTTGAACTTTTTCAAGATTTTGGTCTCAGAAGTTTGGGCTTCAGGATTTTGGGCTTTCAGGATTCTGTAGCACTCCTGTATATATATATATATATATATATATATATATATATATATATATATATATATATATATACATATATTGCAGCATTGATAATACTCATCTTAATTGAAGTTTGAAATAGTAAGGCTGTAAGGCTTAGATTATTAATGCTGCCCCAGCTTTCCTCAGTGATTTTATCATTTATACTTAAAAAGGCAAAAGTTTTACGATGGGTACCATACAGTCAAAATGACATTTATGTTGATAAGCATATTATTAAGGTTTACTAATGTCTCACTTCGCCACAAGTTATCTCATTTAAGTTGCAGTGTTTACCCTTCAGAAATGGTCATGACTTCCCAGGGAGTAAACTTGCATTCTGAATGAAATATAAATCACAGCAGTGTGTGCAATAGTTGTGCTATAGTTTTATCTTTTCACACACAGGCACCACTACCACCACCATCATCATCATCATCAGCATGATCAACATCGACATCATCATCATTGTTTTGCTTCAGATTAACAATATATTTGTCAGCACCTGACAGATTTTAAGCATCTGTCTAGAATAACATATGAAGATATAAAGTAACTCCTGTTTTGTTACTATGTCTTCATTTGCATTGTTTTGTTCTTTTCTAAATTTATATGGGTTAATATCACTCCTCAAATGACTCTTCAGTGAATGCTGTTTTGCTGAGGCAGTATTCATCAAACAAAGAAAAATGTAATCATTTAAGTGATTTATGTGTAACCAGAGAAAAGTCTAAGGTTCCTTCATCTTGGACAAAAAGAACACCTGCATCACTGTATAACACACACAGAACACAACACTTACCACTAACATTGACACACACACACACACACACACACACACACACACACACACACACACACACACACACACACACACACACACACACACACACGATTAAATTATTTACACAGTGTCGGATTAACATTTCAGTAAATGACCAGTGCTTAGCTATGTAGCCATGGCATATTATTCAATCATTTTCCATGTGAGCAGTCAGTGAGTAACTATGTGCTTCATCTTAAAGATACATGTTAGTAGAACTTATACTGGTAGTATACCCAAAGAACATGAACTCTAGACTAAAAATGGAATTTTCAGTATAGAAACATCCAGAATACCAAAGGAAAACTGCATATTCATCCTTCATTAAAATGACAGTTTTACGCCATCAGACTTAGTAGTAGACTTCACTTTTTTGCAGTAGAATAACTGATACTAAATCAGAATGCTGAAATGTAACATATGCCTACTTTTAGTTTCAATGAATGGTTTATTTTACCCTTCGGTCTATTCCAAACTTGAAACAGTGTACGCTAGTGTTCATCTGTCTCCTACGGGCAGTAATACTTAGTCACTGTTTGCCCTCTGACAAATGATGAAAACAAATGTTGCACTCTGCAGTGAAAGCTGTCAAGAAGGAAATGATGTTAGACTAAAATGCTGTGATGCTTTTCTTCAACTAAGACCAAGAGAAAGGCAATAACTTTTAGCTGCCGAATGACTTGTAGTGATAGTAAATGGATTGTAATATCTGCTGACCAGAAATAACGATCCTTATAGTGAAATGAATGAGTTTGCGAAGTCACAGATTAGGCTGACAAAAGCCTTTTAAACAAGCTTGACAAACTTATCAGATTCTTTCATTTTTAGGTAGATTGACTGTTGAGGCTTGGCTTCTGACAACCAAAATTCTTTTATTACTAATCACTGTCAAGATTTTTCCTTCTGGTAAAATTGTTATGATGTATATGCAGAAAAAAAGGATGTACAGTAGAGTTACAGATGGCTATTTTTTTTTTTTTCGTGTATACTACTAGAATTAGTAATTAGCTTTTCTTCTGAGATTAATGAGGTCTGGACCAGATTTCCTGGATAAATCAACAATACTCTCTTTGGAAATTCATCATTTTTGTAGACAAGTTCTGATTTAAACAAATAGTAACCCCTTATCTGAATACTGGTAGATAAACACACTCCCTGTAACATAAACTGTTTCCTATACAGGAGAGCAGTTTGGTTGCAAATGTGACTCTTATGTGGATGACACTCATAGGGTGATCACAAAAAGAGCACCATTTCAAAAATCAGTAGAAATGTCAAGTTAGTTGAATGATGCCCAGACCATTTTTGCACAATGCTTTATTCACTCCCATTACATGCCTTGACATGGGGCTGATGTCTTCATCTCCTGCTGCTTATATATTGTAACTCCATCATCACTTCTGTTGGGGTAAGGATAAAATCCCCAAGATACCATAACCTTGATGTTTTAATATGACTCACAGGAAGGACATATTAATAATTACATATAAGACTGTTAATTACTAATATCTTACAATGAAGCCAGGAACATGAGCAGTTTACATATGTTATCCCTTCCTAACTGCTCAGGTCCATCATATGTAACTGCTCAGGTTCCTGGCCTCATTGTAAGATATTCATAATTAACAGTCTTAAATGTAATTATTAATGTGGGTCACAGGAGGGACATATTAATAATTACATATAAGACTGTTATTAATATCTTACAATGAAGCCAGGAACTTGAGGTCACAGGAGGGACATATTAATAATTACATATAAGACTGTTATTAATATCTTACAATGAAGCCAGGAACTTGAGCAGTTTACATATGAAGGACCTGAGCAGTGAGGAAGGGCTAAAATGCATATGAGTTTGTGCTTTAATAACACATGCACCATTTCACTTGGAATAGAAGAGGGTTTAGAAAAATATATAATTTCTGTTAAACAAAACTTGGAAAATGATGAAGTGTTAATATTATGAGTGTCTTTGGGGAGAACATACAGCCCTGGCTGCTGCAAGTGTTTCTACTTTGTTTCTTTGTTTATTTACTTACTTATTTATTAATTTACATATTTATGTAATTTTGTGGCAAAGAAATAGAAGTTTATTATACAAACACCCATTGTCTCAACAACAAAACAGAGGAACTACAAACATTATGTTATGTGAACCATTATTCTGTAGTTTTAATCACTGAAGGCTGACAATGTATAAGTTTGAATGTTCCTGGTTATAAGATGTACTACTTCCTCAGATTAGATGAGTATAGTGAAGATTTTCTTTTCCTTTTTTTTAATATATTAATTGATTTTTCAGAGAACTAATCAGAACACATGATTCAGCTTCTATTGCATCTGTCACTTTTCGAAATAAACCTATCTACTTGATACTGTAAAGTATAAAACCACATCTGTTTAATGAAAATTGTGAAAGAAAGCTGAACAAAATTAAATAAATACATAATCTACATAATCTCTAGAATGAAACTTAATAGGTTAGTTCTTAGGTTATTTATAGTGTAGCTGCCCATGTGGGTCCTTTTAAGTCTAGACAATTTCCCTAAAAGGTGAGCTTAAACCCTGTACCTTGTGTCAGTGAGTTAAAGCACCTTAAACATTATGTCAACCCATGCCCACTCAATTTATAGTTCTATAACTGAAAAAGCAATCATACTGCTTGATACATTTGAAAGAAATTCAATATTGTGTATACATTTTAGGAGTGTAACAAATCTATCTACTACTGCTATTTTTATCAAATCTAATTATCAGAATAGGAGGAAATATAGGCTGGATACAATGATATAAATAATGAATACAAAGAAAAACATAATAACACAAAGTAAAACAAGGTACAGTGAGATAAAACAGAGTTCACTTCTAGCAAAAAATTGTATTTGTTTAAAATATAACACAAAGGAAACATTATCATAATTATCCCACAGGGTCTAACACTGAGGTACACATTGACCATTTATGGACAAAAGTACTTTCTTTATAGCTTCACAGGTTCATAGGTAAGTACTAAACTAGCTGCCCTTGCAGGCCATTTTAAGTCAGCCAATGTGCTTGAAATAACTTATCCCATTTGGTTATATATTGGCCTTACCCTTCCCATGGTCAGCAATTATATATTACTCCTAATGAGAATACTAGGATCATACCATAGATAATTTGAGGGGATCCATGCATGGCATAAACCATTTAAGAACTGCCTCTGTCCATTAGTAGTACAGGGGCAGTCCTGGGGTTAAATATTCTGTTTCCCATCCATAGATCCAGGTCACCCTTGAAAATGGACAAGGATGAACTTTGTTTTACATTGATGTTACAGAAGAGGTTTAGATCCCTAGAACAAGTATTTCTGATGCCATTTGACTTGCTGATATGCAGTAACTCCACCAATTATGGGTCAGAGGATGCCCTGTATACCAAACACATGTCACCTCTTAACAGTCTATAGAACCCTGAGTATAGTGAGAGACCTTTGAGTCCATCCGTGTAAGACATGTTGTCTAGGCCTTGTGTTATTTTAATAAAGTATGGGCCATTCAGTTGTTTCATGTGTCTGGACAGTATTGCCTTACCTCTTAACTATCTGCAATGCAGCATAATATATATTTCTTAAGAACTGGCCATCATTCAGAAGTTGAAGGATAGGATACTGGAGAATGTGACATCTGAGCTTTCTGGATCAAAGGGATGCCTTTCCTTATTCACTGTGGATATTTCATGGATTTGGTAACTACATTTTTTTTCTCTCTACAGGAGTTAACTTTACTATTAAATCTGGAACATATGTACAACTGCCATGTCCCTCCAGCTTACACTCTGCTTGCATAATGCTGGTATCCATTTTGTTTACAATCATCTATATGGCAGATTAAAAGACTCACTTTAGTAAGTTTTAGTGAATCTCACCATACACTAGGGCATCCTTCCTATAAGACTGCATGAAGCAAAATGAGGCATACTATAATGAATAAATTTAAGAGTTTCAGCATCTTAAAAGCTGAGCTTATCACCCCTCCTCAAATTACTGTTAAAGTACACTTGTGGCCATGTTAGAGCTAGGCAGATTGCATTCTGATTGGAAAAATGACAGGAAACTAGAAGTAAACTCATTAAGTTCCATAAAAAATTCTGTGAACCCAACCATCAATGAATACAGCTGGTATTTTGCAAAAATGGAAAGTAAAGGAAAAGCCTCAGTCATCAGGAAAAACCTGGATTAACAGAGTAATGAACCTCCCTTACAATTACTAGATCTAGAGAGGATTTATGAAAGTTTTATTCATTTATTTACTGATTGATTTACTATGTGTGCATTAGGTAAATGGAAAATATTTTATACAGTATGAATACATAGCATAACTCAGAACAAAACTGTAAGATTCAATGCAGACAGGCATAGCTGGCTTTAGGCACCAGCAAACCCTGCGGTCGGTGGGGGCCCCCTGTTCCTGGGGGCCCCCAATCACTGCAAGTTATCTTATCTTGATATTTTGTAACTTGTCTGTCAGACCAACAAAAGCAAGTATGGCAATACTGTGTACTTAAAAAAACAGATGGGTAATAACTCTTATTTATATCTCCTTTAAAATTCAAAGATATCGCTGGTTATAGTAACAGTGTTTTATCAAGCAACAACTTTCACAATTCTATTAAATATTTTACCACTGACATAGTGCCCCTGTCTTAGTTAATCCCTGCTGGTGGATATTGTCTGGACTAAAATTAACAACATATCCAGCTTTAGGTACCTGCAATACCCATGGCTGCAAGCCCCCCCCCCCCCAGTCATTCTTGACTGCATGGGGGCTCCTCAAAAGCTATGGCTGACTGGGGAAAAATGAGGAGGAAAAAAATGTATTAATTTCCAGATTAGGTTGTTTAACCTGAACAGGACTGTGATATGACTTTGTTAGAATAAAGCTTGTAATAACCATAGGTAAGCACCAGGGAGCTCATCATTCCAGCATGACTGATCTGAATGCACACCTTGGAGTTTAAGAACATCTGATGCTTCTGATATTCAGGGATGGATTTCTCATACAGGGAGTTTTATAAATACTGGCAGAAGAGCAGATATTATAGCTCCCAACTGATTTGCTGAAAAGTTCTGAGCAATACCAATAATACCAGAATAAAGGCTCAAAATGAGGGACATGTTTTAAATATTAGTCTAATTCAATGAAAACATTAACAGAATAACACATTTTAGATCAACATGCATTTTTTTTCCTCAATAAGTATAAAATTCAGATATCTGGATTTATTGACTGTCCGTAGTCCTGATTGATTCACAAACAAATCAAACTTTTTATGAAGGAGTAGGACAGAGCAAAATTATGAGCAAAATCAAAGAAGGTCTGTGAAATCAGGGACAGTGACAGGTGTGCATTACTCCTCATTCAGGTAAATAAAAGTGGCTTACACCTGCCACTGTTTGTTAACTGCTAAATAGCAGTCACTGATCTGGTGTGCCACTAGCAGTGGTACAAAACAAGTATTGCTACGGCTTATACGTGTGTGTGTGTGTGTGTGTGTGCGTGCGTGTGTGTGTGTGTGTGCGCACGTGTAAAAAGTATTAGTGATTTTTTTCTGTGTGCACACACCCATTGATGCCAGGACATGTACATTATTCTTCTGGATATCAGTTTAAAATGTAGATAACAAGTAATTATATTTCAAATGTGAGGCATAAAATATGTCCTAGAACATTTAGACACTTAGATCTTCTAAGAATCTGGGGGTCCCCTCTCCCCAGATTATACAAATGGATACAGGGGGCTAACTTAATCATCCTTGACTTTGTAGGGGAACCACAAAAGGTGTTGCTGGTTGTGGAAAAATGAGGAGAAAAAAATGCATGAATTTTCTGATTATGCTTTTTAACCTGAGCAGGCTAGATATGGCCACCAGTCCTGCTTGGATGTGTGTACAGGAAGCTGCTGTAGGTTGTATGAATGTGTGTGTGTTGGGGGGGTTGTGTGGTTATTACTACTTTAATTTTCATCACAGTCAAACCTTAGAGGTGTGTACATGAGGTCATTATAGCTTGTGTTTGGGCTCAGGACAGTATGGTCATTATTTTCTTTTACTTTTCTCACAGACCTCAGAGGTGTACAAAGAAGGCTACTGTGGCTTGTGTAGGGGCAGGGTACTGTCTAGGAACAACAAAGCAGAGTACATTACTGCAGTCATTGTTTCACTTTCCCTCACAATCACACTTCAGGAATGCATACCGGTAACTAGTTGCCTTTGACAGTTTGGGTTGAGGAGTGAGGAGGCATGCTACGTATATGTATGTCTGCAGTCACTTGAAATACATGACTGTGGCAGTTTGAACCTCTGCTTACACCCCAGCCTAACACCGGAGCGATGCTTAGGCAGTCTTTTTTTTGAGAGGGAGGGGTTAGGGAGGCAGGCAATTCCCAGACAGCCTTGTGTATCCAGATAACAACTAGCTTGTTAGTTTACTGTTGCTACAATTTTATCATCTTTGAATATTAGGTTTTGGGTGCAACTTATGTTTTTCCTGAAGGGAAAAAAAAGAAGACTGAAATTCTTTTCTTACTCATGTTTTTTTTTTTTTTTTTTTTTTTTTTTATTTAGGTCACCACTGGATTAAAAAGCTGGGAAAATGCTCTAAAATACAACCCAGAGCATCTGTAACCCCGTGGATTCTTGGGCCTGGCTTATTTGTGTTATTTCCTAAATGGTTATTACTGTGCTGTCTTGGACAGGAAAGATGTTTTGAAAGGATTCATAGGTTCATAGGTGTGTACTAGGCTAATGGCCCTGGAGCCTTTACAAGCCTAGCCAATAGGATTACTCTGGCATCATGCCACCCGGATGCAAGGAAAACTAAAGCTGTACAGCAACACGATTTCCTTTCTCAATCATAATTTTTGTTTAAGTCATCATTGGTTGAAAAGATTGTGTAAAAAGAAAAAAAATCTTTAAAACACACTTCAGAGGATATAGGGAGTTATGGCTTTTTAAACAAGCTGAAGAGTAAGGCAAAATGAGAGAAAAGGAAGAAAAAAATAGTGTGCATAGTATGGGGAGCCCAAGATGGAGGAAAAACAGAGGAAGACTGGAGGGTGTGTGTGTGTGGTGGGGGGGGGGGCTAAAACAGTAGGTCTAGGATGCCATTTCATCTAAGTACCTAAGTATCTAAGCGAAAGCCAGGGTACCTTTTTGGCTAGGCTTGTATAGGCCCTAGGGCCAATAGCCTAGTACCTACCTATGAACCTATGAACCTATGTACATACATTTGCTGCAATGTGTCATTGTTGCAACTATATGCCAGTAACTGTAAATATCCTGTTGTGAGATGGTCCAACATAGTGTGGTACACAGGCCTGTTGTAATGTAAGAGTACTGTAGCTACAGGTCAGTCTGTGTGCACTACTCCTAAAACTTTGCAGTATGAACTAAAATGTTGCTTAGGAAGGGTGGCAGTGACAAGGTGATATGTAGACTTGAAATACTCAGGGGGCCCCAACTTGACATTTGCTGGGGGCCCCCAAAATGGTAACACCGGCCCTGCAGACAGGGTTAGAATAAATGATTCAATTAGAGTGCATTGAGAGGAAAAAAAATTCAAGATAAGTGACAGGGGAAATCTGCTCCTTTGCATTAATAGTTGCAAAACTGACTACAAAGAATAAAAAAGCAATCAGAAATTAGAGCTACAAAGCAGAAAAATGTACTTTAATAATGAAAATAACTAACTAAAAATGCACACGTACAAGCACATGCTCTTGCACACACATACACTTATTAGTTATAAATATTTAATGTCCAGCTGGCCCTCTGGAGAGAATGAAGCAGATTTTCATATATTTGATAGTGTATGGATAAATGAGGCTACATGGTGCAGTGTAGAATAAGCCCTGCCAGTAACAGCAATTGCAATGCTAACATTCTAAACCAAAAGTAGCCCAGCTTTATAGTATTCAGTAAAAAGAGTTACTGGGCTGGAACTTCACATATGAACTTTCTTTAAGTGTGACAGTTTAGTAGTATCATCCTTCTTAGAGAGCATATACTGCTGGATTTTCAGGGTCATGATAATGAATAATTAGGAGGTATAATGTGGCCTATGGGTTCTGGAGTCAGATGGATGCATTGACTTCCATTACACTCATGCATTCACTTCCATACTTCCTTCTTCATCAGAGGTTAGTGGCCCATACAAGTTCTTAACAGTTGCAGAGAAGAACTGCTTGCATGAAATCTTTTTGGTTAGATGTTGGGGTTTATAAATGCCTTTGAATCATACTCACCAATAGGACTTTGGAAATGAGGGTTTTCTGTCAGACCTGACTCAGCAAAATATTTTCCAGGGGTCATAATATGCTTTACCATGTCCTGAAATGAAGGTTGAGGTGCTCAACCCTTATTCACAGTGGAGCTTGGAGGTGCTTCAACAGATAATTCATCCAGCTTACTAAAATTATGACACCTATTTTCATGTTTAGCAATCAGTATGGAAGGGTACCTGAGTTCTGTAGAGATGCCTATCGAAAATCCAACTCTCTCCTTTTCCCCATGCTGCTTGGGGCAAAGCCTTGTAATAAATGCAGTCTGGACACTACTAGTGCAAAATTTGCTTTTTTTCTACTAAAAGAAGGAGTTTGACAGTTTAAAAATGATGGATCATTTTTTATATGCTCTGGCTTAAATAGACATAAGGTCCTCAGGGGTCTCACTTAGATGGTCATTGGGCATATTTATTGTTCTCACAAAGTGATGTTAAAAATATGTACATACATCTTATTAACATTAGATTCTCCTGTAGTTTCTTGTTCTTCAGCTTGTTTAATCTGTCCAAAAGAATAGCTATACTGGCATGTTGAGCTTCAGGGATGATTTGATGCCTCGGATGGTCCCTGCTATCTAAAAATTGTGGTTTTAGCTGATAACAGTTTCTAGCTTGTTGCCTAAGAAAGAATAGCTCTCTTCAGCTTAGTGATGTCCTATTACATTTTAGCAAGTATGTACCAAGTGAGAGGGACATCAGTGTGTCTCACAGAGAAGTCTCCAATTACTAGAATATTGGATTCTGTGGTGACTAGCCTTATGGGGTTAGTAGTAGGCATAGATGTGGCTGTATGTGTTGATATGTGTTTTGTTTTGAAAGAGTGCATTCAAGGTTGCTGAGGGTGTTTGTTATGTGTACTTCATCTAGGAAGCCGTTATAGGTTTAGGAAGGCTACATTTAAATGCCTCAGCATATGTGGGTCTATGTGTCTGCTTTGAATTGTGTGTGCAGCGTGTATACTACTGACAACCTTATTGACGTTAAGAGTACTTTTATGTGAGCTCTTTGCCTCCAGTGACATTGTGTAAATACATCTCTCACATACCATATCAGTAAACATGAGGCAATTTGGTTTTGTTGTTTGTTTTATGCTGGTTTCTTGGGTTTACTCAGTTTTTTACTCACAAGAGGTGATTTCTACATTGCCTCAGGATGCCCATATCCACCAAGCTGGTAACAGAGATAGTGAGAAAGTTTATATCCATGACAACAGACCCGTTTTAATTGATTAGACAGTTGCAGTGTCAGGAGTATCTGGTTTGCAACTCTGGGGCAGTGGATATCACTGCAAACTAGTTGTCCCATGTGCAACTAGGTATTGGTGAAATTTCAATGCACTTTTACAGGAAAAATGTAAACTCAAGATGTCTGTAGCTGTACAGGGCACTGTCAAACACTTGAAGGAAACTACTAAGTAGATCATGATGTTTTATGGATAAAGTATTTAGGCAGATATTCTGATGTTAGAAGCAAATAAAGCAGTACTTAATGAAAAGAAAGAATTCACTTGTCAAGAATGATTAAAAGAGGGCGGTCACATCAGTGACTACTGCCTGAGTACTACTAGCGTTTGTCTCACCACAACTTCACACTGATGAAATATGATGCTCCCTTGCTTGTTCTCTCAGCAGAAGCAAAACAGTAGCACCAATTCCAAGATGTAAAGCAGGCCACAGGCTGTTTGATGATCCACAGTTTTGTCCCAGATGATATAAGGGTCTGTAGGCTTGTTGTAGTCTTTTGCTGGTAGGTGCCTAAAATAACGACCAGAGCAATCAGAAAGGTCAAGTGCAGACACTCACTTCCCAACCAGAAAGAGTCAAGAATCTATGCACTTTACTCCTTTTCTCACCAGGACCAAAATATAAGCACAAATTCCAAACTGGCACCTAAGAAGCAGTTGTTAGGCTTTCTGGTGGTCATCATTCCCCAGGAAATAAAGTGCCTGGTGACAGAAGAAGCAATGGGGCTTTGTGTTCCAGATGTCATAGTTCATAATGGTCTGAAAGACCTGAGACATACCTCACTGGACTGTATTGAAGAGAGGCATGGTCAAAATCTCTGAGTATGTGTCTCAAGCAGTCCCTAGCCTTGAGCAGCATACTACCCTCACCTGGAATGTTGACACAATATAAACAGAAAAATGCTTGATTTCAGTAACTGGCTTCATTTTTGATGTCATTCCAAGTGGATCCAGTTCCTGTCTGCCTAGGAAGGCATGGTTGACATACCTCGCTGCTTTACTAGAGATGGTTTGCACCTGGCACCCCTAGACTTTCAGCTGCTGGCAAAAGATCTTGCCTCCTCCATGGTGTCTTTTTTAGGCAAGGTCTCGGAAACAACATTACTGCTGTGAAACTAAACAATCAGAGAAAATAAGGGTCATACTGCTAAATGCTAAGAGCTTAAACCAAAACACTGCACTCCCTGGAAGCACTTCTATCACTAGAAGATGTAGATGTCTGTGCAGTCACAGAAACCTGGTTTAAGATCTCAGAGACTACCCCGGCCCTGCAAGGCTACAATGTCTTCACACCTTTAGACCACAAAAGGAACATGTGAAAACCAAAGGAGGTGGTGTTTCAATATATATTACAGGTACATTCACCTCACGTCTAGTTAGACTGGACAACTCCATGGAGTTACTTCAGGTCCAGATTATGGTGGTTAAGACCCCCATTCAAGTCCTAGCCAGTTCTAGATTCCCCTCCATGGATCACGCCATCCATGAAGCCTACTTAATCAAACTGAAGAAAATCCAAATTTTACTGAACACACTGGTTATGGGGGATTTCAATTATCCCACCATCAACTGGGAAACCTACTTTAGTCTAAACTTGCTAGCACAAAAGTTCCTTGAGTTTATGAATTCAAATGCCCTGGAGAAAATTGTCCATACCTCAACAAGAGAAATAAACATTCTAGATCTGGTTTTCACCAACATGTCAATCAGGTACTCTATTGCAACCGTTGGACCCTCATTAGTTAAAAATGATCACAAATCAGTCACCTTTGAACTGACACTAACACCAGATCTCACGAAGGGTGAAATCAGTCTAACAAACTTCACCATGGCAAATTATACCCTCCTAGATGAAGGTATAAATGCATTCCAAGCCCCACCCTGAGCAAAAAGTGGTAGCTATGCCGAAGCTTATACTAAAGCCCTGTACAATCACTTGCATAAGTGTATAAACTTGGCTGTATCAGAAAGAATCAAAGCCAGAGCACCAAGTAAAATCAAGCTGCTATGGTGGACAGCATCAAAAAGCTCTACAATAAATGCAAAAAGTTGCTGTCCAAGCAAACAAAGACAAGGACCAAACAATGGAAAAGTACCATCCTCAGTCTTAACTGGCAAATCATATGATCATAGGAGATTCCTAGGCTAATGGCTGTGGGGCCCTTACAAGCCTAGCTAAGAGTTTATCCCCCAAAAAAGGAACCCAAATCAGCACCTGTTGCCCCTGTCAATGAGAGATACAGGTGGAACCCCTGGGACAAATTTGTGGTTACCTATCCACTCATCAAGGTTGAGCTTGAAGAAGGTCAACGCCGTACTTTGTTTGACGTGTATGGGAAGTCTATTTCAGAGATGGGCAGGGCAGCCTTTGGGAGACAAACCTGTCTCTCCAGCAGGTTTTGTTAATGTCACATATTAGACTTAAGCCTTTCAACTGGGTACTATGCGAGGAGTTAAGACCTATGGATATGGAGCATCTCTAGTAGAGCAGGGTCTAAGATTGCCTTGTAGATGAGAAATAAATCACCTCTGAGCAATCTGTACGATACAGAGTAGAGTGATAGTGATTTGAGCCTGTCCACATAGGACAGGTGCTGGAGGCCATGGGTTCTCTTTGTGAGGTATTTGTAGTTGGTGCAGGTGTTTGGAGAGGTACATACCAAATGGGGTGTTGTACTCAATTATTGGCCTAATGAGGGAGGCATACAGAGAGGCAATAACTTCCTTTTTTCTGGATGCAATCCCTTTACTTATGAGATGAACCAAGTAAAAGGCTTTTCTGACCACTGCCGCTACATGATGGTCAAATGTGAGATTGTTGTCAGCTTGTGTACCCAGGTCTCTCACCACAGGTTGTGTACTTAGGGGGTTGCCTTTAATGTGGTAGTCAGTAGGGGTCATGATTTTGCCAAATGGTGTGATAATACATTTTTTTGCATTTAACTTAAGGCCATGATTTTGGCACCAGTCATTTGTTCTGAGAGACCCTCTTGAAGTATGTTAACATCATTTAGGGAGTCAATGACAGCACCCATCTTACAGTTGTCTGCAAACTTGGTCAGCCATAGGCCTTTTGTCTTTGCCTAGACCTCTGAGAAGTAGATGCCAAACAATAGGGGTCCCAGAATAGATCCCTATGGGATACCACTATTGACAGGTCTGCTGTCGGAGGTGGTGGCACCTATTTTGACATTGTGGATTCTATCAGTGAGCCAGTTGGCCACCCACCTGATGAGACAGGGATTTACACCAAGTTGCGTTAGCTTTTCAATGAAGCCAATTCGTCCAAGAGCCCCTTTGAGAGAAACCTAGAAAGTACTGCTAACAATAAGGCCTTTTACAGCTATATACATAACCTAAAGGGTAGGACCCAAGCATGTGCATAACTGTTGGCCAAATGTACCATGCACACTGACCCCACAGAGATAGTGAACCTACTAGAGGACAGATTTGGTGAAAACTTCACTTCCTTATCCCCTCCTAACTTACAACAAACCCTCCCCCAAATTTTCCCCCCACCTTACATATCTGAAGAGCTGGTCCTCAAAGCCCTGTCCAAGGCAAAGAACATGGCCTCTATGGGACAAGATGACATACCAGGCTGTCTTCTAAACAGGCTAAAATATAAAATAGCATCACTACTAAGTACCCTTTTCAATCATAGTCTAACCAGAGGGTTTGTTCCTGTGGAATGGAGAGCAGCTACAGTTATTCCCCTCCACAACGGTAGCCTAGCAACAGACCCGGGTAATTAGAGATCAATAAGCCTGACCAGTTTCATATGTAAGACCATGGAACGTATCATTATGGACCTCATAAATAAAGACATAGGTGACCTACAAACCCTGGACCCTACCCAATTCGGCTTTGTAAAGGGTAGAGCCTGCCTGTTAAATCCAGTGGATTTCTTTGGATGTGTGAGCAAGGCCATTGATGAGGGCAAATCTGTGCACACAGCATACTTCGACTTGGCAAAGGTTTTCAACACAATCCCACATTCAGGCATTACCAGTAAACTTTGTAAACTGAATGTAAGCCCCTTTGTTGTAAGATTTATTTATTTATTATTTATTGTTGTTTGTTAATCGGGTTAGTCCAGCTGGGCTTGTGGCCCATTTTCAGTGGAGACCCGAGGAGAAAAGCTGTGGTACATAGTATAAAATGCAGAAATTTGCAACATTACAATATAAAGTACAGACATTTGCAAACTTACAAACATACAAAAAGCTCTGGTACTTAGTATAAAATGCAGAAATTTTTAACATTATAAAATATAAAAAAGTACAGAAATTTGCAAAACTTACAAACTTGTAAAAGACTGGATTATAGAAGTTGACATATTACTGGTAGATTATGTGAGTTATATATGTCATAATTAGTCTGTACAGGAATAACAGTTTTACAATAGTATATACACTGTTTTGCTGCAATGGAGAGGATGTCAGTTGGGAATATGAGTAAGACAGGCCAGAGGCTTGCATGCAAAATGTGTGAAGAGATGTACAGAGAAAGACCTATGATATCGTGTTAAGTTTGGCAAAGGAACAATGATTTAGGTGTGGAGATAGTGGTGTGGGTGGTTTTTAGGTGGGAGCATGTGAAGGACATTCCCATTTGGAGGCCAGATGGGAGTGAAGCATGGATTTGAAGTTGCTGTGGTTTGGTATTTTATGTAGTGGTGGGGGGAGAATGTTCCACTGTTTGGCTATGGTGTGGGACAGTAATAGTTTGCCAGGTGGGTGTAGGGGTCTGTGTACATGTAGGAGGTTTTGGCCTTTCGATTTCAGGGTGCGGCTAGGTGTGTAGGGTGTTAGAGATTTGGCAAGAGAGGGGCATTCTGTTGGTTTGAAGATGAGTTTGTGGGCTGTTGTAAGTTGTATGTATTTTAGGTGGTTGTGAAGTTCTAGCCAGTTAAGGGTGTGTAGGGAGTGGCAGTGATGGGAAGAGTTCCTACAGTTGGTAGCAAATTTGCAGATTTTGTTGTAACAAGATCTGAGTTTGGAGCAGAGGCCGAGTTGTAGGTTGGAGAATAGGGGAGCACCGTGCAAGAGAGAGAGGAGAAGGAAGGTAGATGCAAGGGTTTGACAAGAGGAGGGAGTAAGGTAGCAGTTATGTCTGTAGAGGAGACTGATTTTCTGGTGGGTTTTTTTGATTGCTGAGAGGATGTGGGAGTCGAATTTTAGGCTATGATCAATGGTAATGCCAAGTAGCTTGGTACTGGGAATGATTTCTAGAGGAATGTTATTGTGGCTTTTGATGGAAAATTGGTCTCTCTTGAATTGCGAGGTTTTGATGGGAGTGAAAATCATTAGTTTTGTTTTGATCACATTTAGGGCGAGGTGATGGGATTGCATCCATGATTCGGTTTTGGAGAAGGTGATTTGGGTGTTGAGAAGAAGTTTGGAGGGGCAGAAAGCAGAACAGATGATGGTGGAGTCATCAGCGTATTGGATGACTGAGGCATTTGGGATGGAATGGTGGAAGTTATTGATGAATATGTTAAAGAGGAGTTGTCCCAGTACTGATCCTTGAGGGACTCCTGTGGGTGTAGGTAAGAAAGGGAAGGTTGATTCTTTCCATTGCACAGCCTGTTGGTGCATGGAAAGGTAGCTGGAGAACTAGGCTAAGGTTGAGGGAGACAGGTGCAAGTGAGAGAGCTGGGATAGGAGTAGAGGATAGGAGATTGTGTCGAATGCTTTTGAGAGGTCAAGAAATAGGGAAGATGCATAGTTGCCGCTATTATGTGCTAGGTTGACTGTTTCAAGGAAGGAGAGGGGGCTGTCATGGTGCTGTGGCCAGGGTGGAAGCCGTGCTGGGTGGGAGAGAGGAGTTTGTGCTGGGTTAGGTAGGGCATGAGCTGGGAGTGGATGTTTTTTTCTAGAATTTTGGAGAGGGGTGGGAGTATAGATATGGGTCTGAAGTTGGTAGTCTCAGTGTTTTTACCACCTTTGTGCAGAGGGATTATGAATGCATGTCACTAGATGGTTGGTACATGGGATTCCTGAATGGCTCTATTTATGAGAATGGATATGGGATATGCTATTGCTTCAGCTGATAGTCGAAGGAAATTTGCAGGAAGGTTGTCAGGGGCAGTGCGGCATGGTTTTAGCTTTTGGAGTAGTCTTTTTATGGTGTTGGTGGAGACTGGTTTAAAGGAGAATAGGGGGAGAGGAGGGGGTGAGAGGGGGATTTGGGGGGTGGGGTGAGGGGTTGCATTGGTGGGTGTGTTGGGGAAGGTGGAGGATAGTTTAGCTGTGCAGTCAATGAAAAACGTGTTGAATTTAGTGGCTGTTTTAAGTCTTGAAAGGTTAGGATTGGGGCAGGGGTTGGTATTATTACCGGGGTTGAGTATTGAGGAGATGGAGGTCCAGAATTTCTTTGGGTTGTTTGAGTGTTTGGATTGCAGATTGCAGTAGTAGTTTTTGTGATCTTTTGTTATTGATTTTTTGGCTAGGTTACGTAGATGTTTATATTCTTGGTGGGTGCTGGTTTTTTTTTGTTTTTGGTACAGTTCCCATTTTTTGTTTTGTTGAATCATTATCAATTTAGTTTGTTGGGATAGCCAGGGGCAGGGATTAGTTTTGATGTCTTTGGTTTGGAAAGGGGCTAGTTTATCAAGTAAGTTAAGGAAGGTATGGTTAAAATATGAGACAGCATTATCTAGTGGAAGGATTTTTAGTGGAGACCAGTCAGTAATCTTAAGGCATTCGGAGAAGATTTTGGGGTTGAAGGAAGCTAGGTTACGGGATTGCTTGTATAGGTGTTGTTTTTCTATGTGAGAGGGTAGGCGATCTATAAAAGCTGGTATGTGGTTGCTTAGGGGGTCTGGTATTATACCGGCACTGGAGATATGGTTGGGGTGGGTTGTTAATGTCCAATCTATGATGGTACCAGATGTACCATCTTTATGTGGCCTGGTTGGTAGGTTTATTAGTTGGGTGAAATTATAGAGGTTGATTGAGTGAGTTGGGGTATCTAAGACATAGGAAGAAGGAGGCCCAGTTAATATTTATGTCACCTAGAATGTAGGTTTCATTTGTGATATTTGTGCTAAACCAGGAGAGGATGTCTTCTAGAGTTTTGGTATTGTCTCCAGGTGGGATGTAGATGGAACAGATGCAGATGGATTTGTAGTTGTTTAGTTTTAAAAAGCCTACAGCCATTTCTGCATTGGCAAAGGTTGGGATGGGGTTGGTCAGTGGAGTAAAAGTGAGAGTGGAGGGGTAGATAATAGCTACACCACCTCCTTTTCTATGAGGCCTATCGTTATGTATGATGTGGTAGCCCGGGGGGAGGATTTCGTCATCTCTGATGGAGGGTTTGAGCCAGGTCTCAGAGACTGCAGTTATGTCTGGCTGGTTATGAGAAAGCCAGGCATGTAGGTTAGGGATTTTATTACAGAGGCTTTGCACATTTAGGGTTGTGAGGTGGATAGCCTTGAGTTTGTGTGTATTGGAATTTGTGTTAGGGTGGGTAATTCTGGGGTTTGGACCTGGGTTAGGGTGGATGTCACCTGAGAGTGAGAGTGAGAGTGAGAGAGAGATATGGGGGAGGAGTTGCCTGAGGAGGAGTATAGAGGATAGAGAAGTGTGATTTTGGTGGAGGAGTGTTTTTTTTTTGAAAAAGCATTTAGAATAGGGTGAGGTGATAGTGGGGTGGGGAGTACGGTGAGTTTTTAAATGTGGGATGGGTTGGAGGAGTAGAGTTTTGGGGAGATTTGTGAATATGGGTTTGATGTATTTGGGAGGTCTGAGGTGGTGGTATGTGTGTTTAGAGGTGGGTGTGTGCTGGTGGGGAGGTTAAGTTGGGTAATATAGGTTAGGGATAATAGAAGGGTAGCTAGTAGTAGAGTTTGTGGGGGCAGAAAGGCATTGTTGTATGGGTGCGTGAGGAGTGATGTGTGTATGGGAGAGGGTGGGGTGTGTGTGTGGATTGGTGTGTGTATGGGAGTGGGTGGGGTTTGGTATAAGGTATATGTGATTGGCGTAGGTGTTGAGGGGGCATGTGTATGGGGAGGGTGGGGTGTGTGTGTGTGTGTGGATTGGTGTGTACATGGGAGTGGGTGGGGTTTGGTATAAGGTGCATGTGATTGGTGTAGGTGTTGAGGGGGGCGTGGTGTGAGGAAGTATAAGAGTAGGTGCACTGGGGGTGGGTGACATTTGGGGGTAGGGAAGGGGAGCGGCGTGAACCTGCTGGGTGAATGGAGCAGGTAGAGCCAGAGGAGTGAGAGAGCTCAGAGAAAAACAATCATTAGACTGGGATTCAGAGTTAGAATTGTGGGGCTACAGTTGAGTAAGAAGATATTCTGTAGTTTTCTAAAGGTATAACTTTATTAAGTTATAACGTATGTTATTATAGAACTTAGGTTTGAGTTTAGATGCCCGTGTTGAGCAATTGAGGAAGTGTAGAGTTTACTGTAATGAGGGAGGAGACACTATAAATACAGAGACAATGCTAGTGAAAGAAATATGGAAACATTTCAGTGCAAGTGTGTGATAGTTGTAAATTGCTGCCACCTAGTGGCAAAAGGAGAAATGGGAGGCAGAAAAATAAAATAAAATAAAATAAAAGAATAATCTGATTTTGCTCTATACAGTTGAGGATATTCTGGAGTACAACTTAATGCAAATTTAAGGGAGAAAGGTGCAACTAGGAGGGGCAGGAGAGGCAATGTGGGCTGCGGTAGGCTGCTATCACGCATGCGGGAGTTACATTTTACAGTTCTCAAGTTAGTACTCCAGTTGTGTCGATAAGGCTACCTACACTGAGGTTTCCTTCCTTAGTAGACGTTCGTTGGGAGCGTTGAGTGTTTGCCTGGAGTTGAGGCAGTTCTAAGGCATCTTGTTAGTATAGATAAGGGACATCTTCCCTGCTTTTCCTTATGGGGCTGAGAATCTGGGGGGGAGTACCAGAGGTAGAAGACTGAGGTTTCCTTCCTTAGTAGATGTTCGTTGGGAGCACTGAGTGTTTGCCTGGAGTCCAGGCAGTTCCAGGGTGTCTACTTAGTATAGATAATGGATGTCTTCCCTGCTTTTCAGTTCCCTTATGGGGCTGAGAATCTGTGGGGGGTACCAGAGGTAGAAGTGGGATGCGAGACAAGCAGCCCACCCACAGGACCATTTAGAGGGTAGTGGACAAGCCGAGTGAGTGTTTGATTTACCTTGTTACTCTCTTTTCTTTTTAAAAATCATTTGGGTTGCCAACTGGCTCCCAAACCGGACACACACTATCAAAGTGGGTTACTCCACATCAAGTAAACAACAAAAGGCCAGCAATGTGAGATCCAGAAGTAGCAAAAAGAAAATAATTAGGTCAAATGCATATAGATGGCTAAATAATAACCCTTTATTAGACAGACCGGTTTTGGCAACCAATGCCTTCTTCAGTGTATGAACAATTCACCAAAAATTCCATCCATTTATAGACACACCCCACCTGTGAGACAGATGGAAAATGCAACCAGTATATATTTAAAGAGAAAGAACCCAAAATATAAACTAAAGTTATGCACAAAAGTAAATGCAATCATAACTTAATAATATGTAGCAAATATAACATGAAAATAGGTAGATCATTGAAGATTGAAAAATAAAAAATAAAAAATATGTTATGAACTGACCCCCACACATTGAATTATATAACATAAATGTAAATAATATTAATATAGTGTAGTTATACTGAGAACATATATCATGCATGCTGTCATAACCATAAAGAGCATCACATCCAAAGCATGAAAAAAAGGGCAATGAGTGTTCCAACAGAAAACATGTGGTTAGCAATTGATGATGTAGCCGAATTCGAAAATCCATGCTTAGTCCAGTGTTCCAATATAATTCCTTCAGCTGTGATTGCATCAGATATGTTGATATGCCTTTGGCTGTCCTCCATCGGACCCTATATGACACATTAAGAAAACTATAAAAAAATATGAGAGATAGAGGCAAACAGATTACTATGAACCAGTATCCATAATCATTCATGATGTAAATGAGATATATAAATCAATATGTATAAACATAAAACATCAGTTGTACCAACCTATATCCTCATATTTACAAATGGTCATTTAGTCCAGGAGGGAATAGGGCGCCCAATGTAATGATCCAATGTTGTTCCTTATGAGTAAGTATTTTGTGCCATCCCTGGGGATTACTACGGTCCCCCAGAATTCTATCTATAATTACAAAAGAAAATTGTGCTTCAGGATGTTTCAAATTGTGCCTATATAAGGCATTGGTTTCCTTCCTAGTTTTGATGTCTGATCTGTGTTCATTGATGCGTGTTCTGAGTGGTCTAGAGGTTTGACCTACATAAAAAGCTTGACACCAACATGTTGCCAGATAGACCACCCAACTGCTGCTACAGTTGCCAAATATTCTGCATTGGTACACTTTACTGGTATTGCGACTTGTAAATTCCTTACTTTTATTGACTTGTTTACATGAACCACAATGACCACAAGGGAATGTACCCACTAATACATCCCCTGACATAGTCAATTGTTGATGCATCGCTCCCCCACTTTCTATGTGTTTGAAATGTGAAAAGAGAGAGCCAAGAGTTCTGCCTCTCCTATATGAGAAATGGCATTGTTGATCCAATATTGATCTCAAATATTCATTGGCCATGAGAATATTCCAATGTCTATTAATGATACCCTTGATAGCGTTGGAATTTCTGCCAAAGGTAGTGACAAACCGAGTGATATTCGTAGAACAATCCCTGATTTGAGATTGATATTGTAACAAAGTTTTTCTCTCCATGTTATTAGTCCAATTCCAGGCATTAAGAATGTCTTGATGTCTGTAACCCCTATTGGCAAACCTATGATAAAGATCCAAGCCATCCCTATCAAAATCACCCTGTGTCGAGCTCAGGCGTTTGATACGCATAAATTGGGACTTAGGGATGTTGTGGATGGTGTGGCCTGGGTGCATGTTAGAAGCATGCAACAAAGTGTTGTATTGAGGGTATTTACGATAAGATCTCGTATTCAACATATGATCTGTGTTTCTGGTAACGGTAACATCCAAAAAATTAATGCTTTGAAGATCGTGTTTTACCGTAAACTCAATTCCCCATACATTTTGATTGAGGTATTCAATGAATTCCTGTAAATACCTGACATCTGCCCACCACACCATCCAGCAATCATCCAAGTACCTGCGCCAAAAGTGGATCATAGATCATGCATTCCTCAAATAATGCCATGAATAAATCGGCATAAATGGGAGCAAAAGATACTCCCATCGCCATACCCTGCAATTGCCAATAGCATTGCTCTTGAAAATAAAAGACATTCTTATTGAAGACATGTTCCGTCATACAGATAAGCAGTGTATTAAACCAAGGGGAGTATAAAGCAGCCCTATCTAACCAATATTGTAGGGCCTGTAGGCCAGCCCAGTGTGGAATGCTAGTATATAGGGCCTTAACATCCAATGAGCACATGAGCCACCCAGGCTCAAGTTGACAATCCTGTATAATCTGTAGAAATTGGGTCGTGTCCTGCAATCTAGCCCTAACAAAACACAACAGTGGTTTGAGATATTGAGTAAGAAAGGCAGATAAAGGCTCCGTCAAGGACCCAATTCCTGATACAATCGGTCTGCCCGGAGGATTTGTAATGGACTTATGTATTTTTGGAAGTAAATATAAGATTTGTTTCTGAGGATCCTTGACAGTTAACTGAAAAACACAGTTTTTGGTTATGATGCCCTCCTCAAGGGCAAGATTAAGAAAAGTGTCTATTTCCTGTTTGAAATGAGTGGTAGGATCATAGGCCATGTACATATAGCATCTTTTATCAAACAGTTGAGATTGGCCCTCATTCAAATATGAACTCATATCCATCACAACCACGGCACCCCCCTTATCTGCTGGAAGGATGGCAATATTTTGATTCTCCCTTAGCTCATTAAGAGCAGTAGTTTCCTGTGTGGAAAGATTAGATCTCATTATGTCATATTCCCTATGTTCAAAGTGTAGGTCCCTAAGGACCGCTTACATGAAAACAGAAACATGTTTGTGCATAGGTGGTTGAAAATCAGACTTAATAAATCTAAACTCATCAGTTCTTTGAGAGTCTCTATCTGCAAAAAAACAATTTCAGATTCAGGTTACGACAGAAGTTCATAACATCAGTGACAATGCTATATTCATTACAAAAAAACCCAGGGATAAAACCTAAACCTTTATTCAGAAGTTGTAAATGCTGTACAGACAATGTTTCTTTAGACAAATTTAAAACATTTTGATTGACCCCCTGATTTAGGTTAGGAAATTCTGGATCAATCCCTCGAGGGAATTGGGCATGTTTGCCACTTTTGTGTTTGCGTCCACCCCTACGCCTGGGACCATGTCTAAAGGGATTGCTCTATTGGATTTTTTTCTATGTGGTGAATCCTTGTTACTGGAACTATCATAATCGGTACATGAAGAATCCTCCCCTGATGTGCTGGCACTGGTTTGATCCCTGTTTTTCAAAATGGACCGTGGTCTTTTTTTGTTAAAATTATTACTGGGAACATTAGATGTAGAACCAGAACTGGTACCCATGAATCTCACTGTTCTCTGGGAGTCAAAAGGATGCCCCCTTTGGTAGTCCATATAATCTCTTTTAAACTTTTTTATTTTTCTATCTTTAGTAATTTTATCATGGTTTTTGAGTTCCTGTGATAATTTATTAATAGAGTCTTGAAATGTAGATTGAGACTCAAATCTTTTGCAATCTAAACACATAGTTTTGACTTCCTGAAGGTTAGTATCAATCATACGTTCATAATATTGGGCCAGTATGTTGACAAAAAGCATGGACCCTTTCTGTAAGGCTTCACGCCACTCATTAGATAATCTGTCTTCTTGTCTGCCAACCAATGGTTGTAGCCGAATTCTGAGACCCCTAGGGGCTATGTTTTTATGAAGATATGCCCGGAACAAACGTAGGTGCCATATGTTTGATCTTAGGTTTTTAAGACCCTTGGAAAGGGAATTAAATGCCAATTCACAATTCATGACTGATTGTTCCCCTGATTCATTGGAATTGCTGCCTGGTGAGGCATGGATACCAAATACCCCAATATCCTCCCGATCGGCACACAATCCAGTTAAGATACTGTCTAGGTCCATGCTAGGTATATGATATAAGCCAAAAGACAGAGACCACAAGCCAAGATAAAACACTGTAATAGAGAATCAATATTCAATAATAATATGTAGTGATAATGGGTATCAGCCCCTGTATCACATCAAGATTCCCAACTATGTATCAAAAAATTATTATAAAAATAGGGAAAAAATGCAGAGCCAGCACCGCAAGAAAAGATGTCATATGTTAAAACAGAAAACAGAAATCTGTATATGCAGTATATTCAACTTTGAACTAGGGTTGATGACCTCTTATGGTATAGGTCTATAATACCAACATCAGGAACATTGCAAGTGTATAGATAGGCCCAATAAATGGCCAAAGTCAATATGATGTTAGAGAACAATCAACACCAAAACACTAAATGACCCAAATAAATTATTAGGCCTGCAATGGCACCACAATTATACTTGCTAAAACCGTCAAAGCCCAGGGTAAGAACTGATAAGGTATATCCAGGACTAATATGTTTGTGTAAATAACAGACAATGGTAATAATGCCTATAATGACAAATAGACATAACGTATGCCAATACTATAATACCTAAATGGTAAAATGTATTGTACTTATATTTGTGAAAACAGTATTAAAAAATACGTATTCGAAAAAATAATGGTAATGGTTTAAAATAGTATACTTGGCCCCCAAAAAAGCATGCTACAAATCATAATATATGTATATGCACACAGAGAAATATTATTTGTGACCATCACAATAGAGAGATGACATAGTATAGAGAAAAAAAAAAATGATCTGGCACAAGAAAGGTATTCACGATAGTGGTGGGTAGTCCTTGACATAAAAGATGCCAAAAGTTGTTAAATATGCATCCTTACAAATGTAAAATGACATATACATATGAGTAAAGTTGGAAAAACATATATTGAAAAGTGTTAATAGTCCCAAACAAGCTTTATCATCCCACCAACAGCTTCGTATCTTGTTCGCCAAAAAAAGCTCTACACAGTCTGATGTACCAACTGATCGCCAGCTTTCCGTTGTTGTAAACAAAACGATCAATATAAACCAAAAGTCACTAGTGTCCCAAACAAACAGATCTTGCTCTTTGTGCTAGTCTGAAATCCACCACCGTCTAATGTTCCTCCAGTTACATTAAGCATGGACATTCATAGTTCCCCAACCAGTTGTTATATGAAAATGGCGAAAGTTCGACTGAAGCACCCAGTTATTTAAACAGACAATTGAAATTGCCAAGCAGTCCGATGTAACCACTTTGTTCTATAAAACACAGCACCAACCCCGCTTTATCGAAGATCAAACAGTTTATGACCCTTTGTGCTGATCCAGAATATATGACAGCTTGAAATACCTCCAATTACGTTAAGGTCATTTAACAGCATAGACATTCATAGTTTTACCCACCGGTTGTTTTGTGGAGTGGAAAAATGCGACTGAAGCTCTCAATGGTTAAAGCAAACATTTCAAATTCCCAAACAGTCCAATATAACCACTTGCTTCAATAAAACAATATACCAACCCCTCGCTACATATATTCAAGCCATATCAAACCTTGTATGTGTGGTCCTGGAAACAACAACTGCTTGATTATACATGTGTTGCGTAGGCCCCAAAAGAATCCACAAACGCCACCAAGATAAGCAATAAACCAATGTCCAAAGAAATCTCGAATCCAATGCTAAGGAATTCGAAAGTATCATTCAATCGTTGGTTGCATACATACTATTTTCCTTTTCTCACAGGTGAAATAGCCAAATGATTCCAAAAAGCTATATATGTCAGGGGAGGATTCCCCTGTACTCGATAACGATAGCTTCCAGACCCATCTTACAGCATAGCTAAGAAAGCACAACCCAACATGATGCTATGCAGGTAGGTAGATGCGCGGCCGAACCAACCAAGTAAACAACAAAAGGCCAGCAATGTGCGATCCAGAAGTAGCAAAAAGAAAATAATTAGGTCAAATGCATATAGATGGCTAAATAATAACCCTTTATTAGACAGACCGGTTTCGGCAACCAATGCCTTCTTCAGTGTATGAACAATTCACCAAAAATTCCATCCATTTATAGACACACCCCACCTGTGAGACAGATGGAAAATGCAACCAGTATATATTTAAAGAGAAAGAACCCAAAATATAAACTAAAGTTATGCACGATAGTAAATGCAATCATAACTTCAATGCACTGCTTATCTGTATGATGGAACATGTCCTCAATAAGAATGTCTTTTGATTTCAAGGGCAATGCTATTGGCAATTGCAGGGTACGGCGATGGGAGCATCTTTTGCTCCCATTTATGCCGATTTATTCATGGCATTCTTTGAGGAATGCATGATCTATGATCCACTACACAATATCTATCTGGTGGAAATAGATATTTGGCGCAGGTACTTGGATGATTGCTGGATGGTGTGGCGGGCAGATGTCAGGTATTTACAGGAATTCATTGAATACCTCAATCAAAATGTATGGGGAATTGAGTTTACAGTAACACACGATCTTCAAAGCATTAATTTTTTGGATGTTACCGTTACCAGAAACACAGATCATACGTTGAATACGAGATCTTATCATAAATACCCTCAATATAACACTTTGTTGCATGCTTCTAGCATGCACCCAGGCCACACCATCCACAACATCCCTAAGTCCCAATTTATGCGTATCAAACGCCTGAGCTCGACACAGGGTGATTTTGATAGGGATGGCTTGGATCTTTATCATAGGTTTGCCAATAGGGGTTACAGACATCAAGACATCCTTAATGCCTGGAATTGGACTAATAACATGGAGAGAAAAACTTTGTTACAATATAATCTCAAATCAGGGATTGTTCTACGAATATCATTCGGTTTGTCACTACCTTTGGCAGAAATTCCAACGCTATCAAGGGTATCATTAATAGACATTGGAATATTCTCATGGCCAATGAATATTTGAGATCAATATTGGATCAACAATGCCATTTCTCATATAGGAGAGGCAGAACTCTTGTCTCTCTCTTTTCACATTTCAAACACATAGAAAGTGGGGGAGCGATACATCAACAATTGACTATGTCAGGGGATGTATTAGTGGCTACATTCCCTTGTGGCCATTGTGGTTCATGTAAACAAGTCAATAAAAGTAAGGAATTTACAAGTCGCAATACCAGTAAAGTGTACCAATGCAGAATATTTGGCAACTGTAGCAGCAGTTGGGTGGTCTATCTGGCAACATGTCGGTGTCAAGCTTTTTATGTAGGTCAAACCTCTAGACCACTCAGAACACGCATCAATGAACACAGATCAGACATCAAAACTAGGAAGGAAACCAATGCCTTATATAAGCACAATCTGAAACATCCTGAAGCACAATTTTCTTTTGTAATTATAGATAGAATTCTGGGGGACCGTAGTAATCCCCAGGGATGGCACAAAATACTTACTCATAAGGAACAACATTGGATCATTACATTGGGCACCCTATTCCCTCCTGGACTAAATGACCATTTGTAAATATGAGGATATAGGTTGGTACAATTGATGTTTTATGTTTATACATATTGATTTATATATCTCATTTACATCATGAATGATTATGGATACTGGTTCATAGTAATCTGTTTGCCTCTATCTCTCATATTTTTTTATAGTTTTCTTAATGTGTCATATAGGGTCCGATGGAGGACAGCCAAAGGCATATCGACATATCTGATGCAATCACAGCTGAAGGAATTATATTGGAACACTGGACTAAGCATGGATTTTCGAATTCGGCTACATCATCAATTGCTAACCACATGTTTTCTGTTGGAACACTCATTGCCCTTTTTTTCATGCTTTGGATGTGATGCTCTTTATGGTTATGACAGCATGCATGATATATGTTCTCAGTATAACTACACTATATTAATATTATTTACATTTATGTTATATAATTCAATGTGTGGGGGTCAGTTCATAACATATTTTTTATTTTTTATTTTTCAATCTTCAATGATCTACCTATTTTCATGTTATATTTGCTACATATTGTTAAGTTATGATTGCATTTACTATCGTGCATAACTTTAGTTTATATTTTGGGTTCTTTCTCTTTAAATATATACTGGCTGCATTTTCCATCTGTCTCACAGGTGGGGTGTGTCTATAAATGGATGGAATTTTTGGTGAATTGTTCATACACTGAAAAAGGCATTGGTTGCCGAAACCGGTCTGTCTAATAAAGGGTTATTATTTAGCCATCTATATGCATTTGACCTAATTATTTTCTTTTTGCTACTTCTGGATCGCACATTGCTGGCCTTTTATTGTTTACTTGGTTGGTTCGGCCGCGCATCTACCTACCTGCATAGCATCATGTTGGGGTGTTACTCTACATCAACCAGCAGACCCATTACCAGTGGGGTGCCTCAGGGGTCAGTGCTGGGCCCCCTAATGTTTGGTATATACTTCTCAGATGTTCAGGACAAAAGTAAAGGGTTGCAGCTGAGTAACATTGCATATGACTGCAAACTAGATGCAATCATTGAATCCCCAAATGATGTCAGGATACTCCAGGGTGGTGGCACAGGCTTACAGCAACCTTAATGTTGACCATCATATGTCTACCATAGCTCATTTGATTAGTAAAGGCATTGCCTCGAGAGCAAAAGAAGTTATAACCCCCCCCTATACTCAGCACTTATCTGGCCCATAACTGAGTATAACATCCCATTTAGTATGTACTATATTAAGCATCTACAGCAATTAGAGAGACATCAGAGGTTTCTAACAAAGGAGATCAAAGGCCTCCAGCATGTGTCTTACATGGAGTGAATAAAATCCCCTGTCACTATACTCTGTATCATATAGACTTCTTAGGGGAGACCTATGCCTGGCCTACAGAGCAAGCCAAGACCCAAACTAATAAACTTACTGCATATCCATAAATCAAATGGGTCTAGGTCTAGTCATTCTATGGACTTAAACATGGCCTGCAACTTAAATAGGACATGGTGGAGGGACAGAATTATCTTCCAGTGACTGCCACATCTTTGGAACAGGCTACCAATTCATGTGAAATAGAGCACCTCAATAACACTGTTCAAGAGGAAACTGGATGAGTGGATAGGGCATCATAAATTCTTATCAGTGTTAGCACCCACAACCCTCCTGGACATGGGCGGTAATCACTAAATACAATCTTGGGTATTGACAAGTACCTCTATAGTATTACATTGGGTTGAAAGGGCTAGGTTTAAAATGACCTCTATGTCAGTAGCCTAGTAATCTCCTATGATCCTACGTTTCTATGCTCCTTCTCCCATTAGGAGAAAAACAGAAGTACTAATCCCAGGATGACTACTGAGAGGCAGAATGTGGGCTTTCCAGTAATTGGTGGTCTTGGAGTAGATGTTGCAGATTTTAAAGGTAATATGGGAAAATTGGTTAATAATCTAAAAGCTGCACTGTGCACTAAGCAGTTAGATACAAAAGAGGGGTGACTTGAGCTTTAGCTATCTAAGTGGAGAATCACTAATTTTAAAAGAGCAAGACAGATTGCAAGGGGTGGACACGTGGTATTCTGGGTCTATGGAATGCAGTGGGATGGCCAATAAATTTAAATAGTTGAAGGGGAGTGATTTTACAAAATGATAATTGTGTGCTTACTCACAATAGCCAAAGAAAGAGGAGAGGGAAGGAGATACTGCATGTGGTCAAATTAATATAAGGGGCAGGCAGCTAGAAAGACAGTTGAGTTTAAAAACACAACAGCACCTGGGTGAGAGGATGGCGAAAAACTTAATTTCTGTGTGACTCACAAGAGACACAGATGTGGTCTCTTTCCTAGTTTAAATATGCAATTAAAAGCAGAATACACATAAAACATAGTGTAAAGAAAATGAATCACAATATACAGAACAGAATAAGGCAATAAAGCAACACTAAATACAAGAAAGCAAACGAAACTAAGCTTTCCCTTGCAGCAAGTTTTGGCAGAGTCTGGATAAACTGTTCTAGTAAAGTCTTGGACGGTTTTATTTTACCCCTTAAATAGAAGGTTTAGCTCCTAGCTCCAGCCTCAGTTTGCAGATAATTGGCCTTAATTGACCTGTTCTAATTTCTGTGTGACTCACAAGAGGCAACAGCTGTGGTCTCTTTCCTTGTTTAAATATTCAGTGAAAAAAAGAATACAAGAAAAGCACAGTATAAAAATAAATCACAATATACAAAATAGAAGAAGGCAATAAAGCAACACAAAATACAAGAAAGCAAACACAAACTAATGTTTCCCCCACAGCAAGTTTTGGCAAAGTCTGAGTGAGCTTTTCTAGTAAATGAAGGGAACAAATACAATATTATGAATACAAAACATAACATGTGGAAGACTAACATAGTAAGAATGTCTCTAATGCAATATTCAGCATACAGTAGCATTATAGCAACATAGCACAATTCTAACAAAACATGAATATATTTAAAATCAAGTTTTTTACAATTGTATTTACATAGTTATATTATGCTAATTTGGTCTATAGTGATAAACAGGATGACAGCATTGATGGTGAAGAATAGGGTGAACAGAGAATAAAGAACAACAGAGGTAGGAGGGTGCAGGCAGAGTAGGTTAGTGGTAGATAGCGGAATGGAAGGATAATATAGGGGAGGGTATCAGACAGAGAGAATAGAGAGATAGGGATTAGTCTAGTAGGTACATGTTATCATTATGTTATGAGGTGAATGTAGAAAGGTAGAACCGAGTGAGCATAGTGGAGTTATGGAGTTAAATAATTTGTCATTTGTGAATCATGGACATCATTATGTGCATACCTAATGCATACCTGCATTCTTACAGCTGTGTTGCACTACATGTGGATACACTTTTGCACAGTCTTCAGTTTATGAATGATATGGGGATCTGTTGGTAATTTGGTATAGAGTTTTAAAACAATGTGCTGCTAGATCTAAACCTTTCAACATTCCTGAGTTTGTTTACTACAGTCTCCTTCTGCTTGCTGACTAATACTGAACAAATAACTTAACAAAAGATTGCTCCCAGCAAGTGAGTTTCTAGTGGGATTTACTCATTCAAAAAAAAAAAAAAAAAAAAATATATATATATATATATATATATATATATATATATATATATATATATATATATACATATCTAGACATCTAGACTGCATCCCTGACCTTCTGTTGAAAGGTAGTTGTAGCAAATTATAAACAAAGGTAATTAATTTTGAGTGACAATATGATCAGGTCTGTAATATGTGTAATTTTTACTGAGAGGGGTTTTTAAGTACTGTCTATGTGAAAATTCTGAGGTTGAATTGCTGAAGGTATTCCAAAAATTTCAGATATACCAAAAGTTTCAGCAATAGGGGGTGGGTACGTATGAGCAAGTGTTTGCGACTTGAGGTTAGAGAAAGGACTAAGGAATGGAATACATTTAGTTTTGTGCATATATGCTGCTGTTTTTGTTTTCTGTACGAGCAGAAAGTGAGCATCTGCTTGATATGTTAACATTACACATTTTGTATACACTGAAGGTTTTGGTATCAAGGGGTAGGAGTGTGTGCAAGCGATTGCACACAAGTGTTTGTGGGTTTGGGTTAGAGTAACAACTAGTGGTGGGAAATTTTCTTTTAGTGTGTGTGTGTGTGTGTGTGTGTGTGTGTGTGTGTGTGTGTGTGTGTGTGTGTGTGTGTGTGTGTGTGTGTGTGTGTGCAAGCACATGCACATGTCTGATTTTGTATGCGGTGTGTATATGAGTGTCTTGTGTAATGGTAGTGTTCAGAAATCTTTTTTCCTGAGTTAAGATATATGGTTAGGATTAGGGTTAGGTGAGGGTTAGAATAAAGGTTGGCATGCATTACTAATGATAAGCGTTTTTTTTTTTGGGGGGGGCTTTAAAAGTTAGAAACAGAAGCCAGTCTGTAAGAGTAAAGCTGTTAAAATAACCACTGAAGAAAAAAAAAAACTATTAGCTCCTCTGGTGGAAAAAGTAATTTCATGAGCTACCATTTTAGAGAATAATTTAGATGAATGAAATAAACTTGTATTTTATATATATATTCATATATGTGTGTGTGTGTGTGTGTGTGTGTGTGTGTGTGTGTGTGTGTGTGTGTGTGTGTGTGTGTGTGTGTATCTCAAGGAGTGGAGGCCATAATCTCTGCACCACATCAGAATACTAATGAAAATAATGCTGAAGACTGACTTGCAGAATTTCAACTTCAAGACAGTCCAGTGATAAGACAATGTACTAAGGAGATCAAAGATAGAGTATAGAAACAATAGATAATGAACCAAAGGAGAACAAAGACAGAGTATAGAAACAATAGATAAAGAACCAAAGGAGAACAAAGACAGAGTATAGAAACAATAGATAATGAACCAAAGGAGAACAAAGACAGAGTATGGAAACAATAGATAACAAACCAAAGGAGAACAAAGACAGAGTATAGAAACAATAGATAACGAGCAAAAGGAGAACAAAGACAGAGTATAGAAACAATAGATAATAAACCAAAGGAGAACAAAGACAGAGTATAGAAATATTAGATAATGAACCAAAGGAGAACAAAGACAGAGTATAGAAACAATAGATAACGAACCAAAGGAAAACAAAGACAGAGTATAGAAACAATAGATAATGAACCAAAGGAGAACAAAGACAGAGTATAGAAACAATAGATAATGAACCAAAGGAAAACAAAGACAGAGTATAGAAACAATAGATATTGAACCAAAGGAGAACAAAGACAGAGTATAGAAACAATACATAATGAACCAAAGGAGAACAAAGACAGAGTATAGAAACAATAGATAACGAACCAAAGGAGAACAAAGACAGAGTATAGAAACAATAGATAAACTGATGGAGAACAAAGACAGAGTATAGAAACAATAGATAACGGACCAAAGGAGAACAAAGACAGAGTATAGAAACAATAGATAACGAACCAAAGGAGAACAAAGACAGAGTATAGAAACAATAGATAACGAACCAAAGGAGAAAAAAGACACAGTATAGAAAGAATAGATAATGAACCAAAGGAAAACAAAGACAGCGTATAGAAACAATAGATAATGAACCAAAGGAGAACAAAGACAGAGTATGGAAACAATAGATAACAAACCAAAGGAGAACAAAGACAGAGTATAGAAACAATAGATAACGAACCAAAGGAGAACAAAGACAGAGTATAGAAACGATAGATAATGAACCAAAAGACTGGATCAGCTCTACTTCATACCCATACATTTCACTCTACAGGGTTATTAAAGACTAAAACAAAAAAAAATACCAAGTCAGTCATTATTTCCAAGGCCTTTCAAACTACTTCTGATGAAGTTAATATATAACCTCATTTTGACTGGTTATTTAAAAATACATCAGACAAAACCTAGAACATTGACTAGATTATACTGGACTACTGTTATGACAGATGCAACAACTGCATTTCAGATTTCTCCTAATGTCAATGAACAGTACACAACACAAGGTTTAAGAATCCTTGGGCAACTTTGACTATCATGGAAATTATGTCGAAGAAAATTGTAACTGATGTTCTGCATCCACTTATAAATCAATCAAGGGCCATCTGTATATCCTGCCAATAACTAATTATGCAATAAAATTTCCTGAGATAATCCCTCTACTAAAAGACAGAACAAAGTCCATAGCAGAAGAGCTAGTTCCACTCTACTAGAGTTAGAATTCCCTAAGAGATTTTTATTGACCAAGGCTTCTGATTCTTGCCCACAGTAATGCTAAACTTTGTTAATGTTTTTCAACTGAAACAGCTAAGGACGCCTGTATAACTCCCTCATACAGGTGACCTAGTGGAGTACTTTTAGTAAATCTTTAAAGTCTATGTTATAACAGTACTGTATAGGAGAAACTGAGAGTAACTGCTTCCATATCTTCTCTTTCCAGTAAGGGAAATACCTAAGGCCTGATATGGATTCACACCATTTGAACATTTATGTGGCAGACATCCTCGCGGTTTATTTGATACAGCAAAAGAAACACAGAAAGAGGAAAACACCAAATTTTAAACAGTGACAGAGCATTTTATAGACCTGCAGGACAGTTTAAGAACAATAATGCTTACAGTAAAATAACATATGGTGAGAGCATAGGAGACACACCAGAGACCATATAACAAAAATATTCATGTGAGAGAGTTCTAACCAAGGGATAGAGTGTTTTTGCTAGTATCTATTGCTGAAAAAAAAAATCCCTGCGAAGTGCAAGGACCATATGAAATTGTTAAGAAAGTAAGCAAAGTAAATTATGGGGAGAATGAAAAACAGGAAAAAGGACACCAGAGCAGATATACCACATAAATGCAGTGAAACCTTAGCAAGTAACTAAAGTGGATGTCAAAACTAAGTTTGCAAAGAAAATTAAAGTCACCACAGGATGTCCAGAAGTCAAAATTGTTTTGACATTATCATTGCCTCCACTACAAGAAGCAAATTAATTTGTATTCAGAAATAAAGCTACCTTTTCAGAGTTGTACAGCAGAACCAGTAAAATAAAGTATAACAAATCTGTTTCTCGTTAGAATTCAATTTTCAAACCATACTGAATATCAGAATTTCAATGCCAAACAGTAAAGCATGACACTTAGAAAATGTTCATAGTGAGTGAATAACCCCATTCTAACAGTCCCCAAGCCTAATGAGTCTATAATGTTTTACAATGACTTTGTAAAATTAAATAGGGTATCTAAGTTTTGTTGTCATCTTATGGTAACTGTGGGTGAACTAACAGAAAAATGGTCAAGGCAGGTTTACATCCAGTTTGGATCTATCAAAGGTTGTTGGCCGATTCTTCTAGAATCAGAAGTTTAGAAGAAAGTGTAATTATCCACAGCAGATGGACATTCCCATTAAAGAGTCCTGACTTTTATTCTTCTTGAAACACCTGTAACCTTCAATTGACTGGTGGATGAAAATCTGAGATGTAATACCACAAGGAAATAATCATATTCTTTGAAGTCTGGAAAACTTCCTCCTTAAATTTAAGCTCATCTAGGTTCCCTGCATTGAACTGGGATGACTGCTATCCCAGGTAATTACTAGTTAGGTTTGTCAGTAGTCGACTATTTGAGTTACGTAATAGGCCAGGCAATAATGAAAACTCAAGGTGAAAAAATGTAAGTAGCACAAAACTGCACCATACCAACCACTAAAAACAGCTTAAGGATTCCCTTAATTCTTGTGAGCTATTTTCATAAATTTATTCCTAAGTTTGAACCAAAGCATGTCCCCTGACAACCTGACAAAGACTAAAGCTCCATTGAAGGCCAAGTGGATAGTTAAATAGAAAAGTCTATAGACAAATACAAATATGTTGTATTCAGAACCAGTAGTAACATTTCCAGATTTTACAGGCTATTTTAGTACATACAGATACCTCTGATGTACACATAGGTAATGGTCTTGTTTCAGGTAACAGCTGGGGATGGGCATTCTATCTGTTATGTAAGCAGAAAACTTAGCACTGTTTGAAAACATTAGAAAAAGAAAACCTTAAAATATGATTTGTTAGATAGGAATATTCAGTTAATTACTGACCATGCCCCTCTACAATGGCTATACTGACAATAGACTGCAATCAAAAAATATCCAGATGGACTTTGACCTACCAAAATTATTAATACAAGGCCAAACTTCATCCAGGCCATATTCAGTTAAATGTGAACAGACTGTCTTGGGCTTATACACCAACTGAGAATAGAGTTGTTCTATGCTAGACATTGATCATGCGGCATACGGTTGTGGTTGAGCCTGAAGAATGCAATGCATACCAGTGGGATGTTGTGCGCTAAGAGCAGGTGGTGTGTCATATAAAAGAGATACAGAGTGCGCACTAAAAAAAGACAAGTCTATATAATGACCATTGAGGAACAGGTACACTTATAATGGTCAATATCTAAATCAGATTCCAAACTTCTGGGTAGTTATTGGGTATCAAGGATGAGTCAATCTACAGGTGACCTTGGAAAGCAATTTAGAAGGTGTCCGTGCAACCTTCAGTCTTGAATGTATGGTTGAGGAACTTGTGGAACTTGCTCCTATTAGTGTGATAAAACCTGTTGAAAATACTGTTGATTATAAGTACTACTTTGTTTGAAAAACCATGTATGAGGAAATAACACAACAGTGAAGTGAATTCTGCAAAGACTGTTGTGATCTTGGAGTTCTGATATCTATATAATATATATATATATATATATATATAAAATCCATGTTATTGAGTGAACGGCCATTTCACAGAAAATGAAATGGCCAAGCACACTTTTGTAAAAGTGCTTTTCACCGAAAAAGCACTTTCGCAAAAGTGTGGTTAAGTAAAGGTGAAAATGTGGGGAGATGGCTGTTGTTGAGATCGTAGCACAGTGGGGATTAGGGAATATTCCCTTTTCCCCACTGTAGTGCAATCATGGAGTGAGAATATCAAAGAAAGGGGGGTTTTCGGGTGCGCAGACCCCCACACAGGGAGTGCAGGGGGCTTGCCCCCCTGCGTAAACGTGAGTTGTGTGTTTTTTTTTTATTTTGTTATTTTTTTAGATTTTTTAACACACTTTAGTGAAAGTGCTTTTCACCGAAAAATGTGCGTTGTGTGTTTTTTTTTATTTTGTTATTTTTTAGATTTTTTTTTTAACATACTTTAGTGAAAGTGCTTTTTCGGTGAAAAGCACTTTCGCTAAAGTGTGTTCAGCCGATGTGGTTTCGGTTGTTTGAGCTTTCGCTCAATAGTACGATATATATATATATATATATATATATATATATATATATATATATATATATATATATATATATATATTTATGTATATATATATATATATATATATATATATATATATATATATATATATATATGTATGGTCTACTGCTTTTAGTCGAACTACATTTGTTCAAAAAATAATTTCAGGCAGCCCACTTCACCAAAAATGCATTTCACTGGAAACCCATTTGGTCGAATGCCATTTGGTTAAACATAGAATATAGCCCCTGCCCCACTGCAGTGCAACCGTGGAGTGAGAATATAAAGTTGGGGAGGTGTGGGAGGCACAGCCCTCCACATTGGGGGTGTGGGGGGCACAAAAATACATTGAAACATATAACGTCAGTAAAAACTAGTTGCAAAATGTGGGGGCTATGCCCCATACCCCCCACACATACACCCTTACTTTATATTCTCACTCCAGGGTCGCACTGCAGTGGGGCATGGGCTATATTCCATTTCTGACCAAATGGAATTTGACTAAATGTGCTTTCCATCAAATGTGTTTTCAGTGAAGTGAGCTGCCTGAAATCATTTTCGACCAAGTGTAATTTGACTAAAAGCAGTAGACAAATATATATATATATATATATATATATATATATGTGTGTGTGTGTGTGTGTGTGTATGTGTGTATATAGACAGATTGATAGATAGATGTGTATATATGTGTGTGTTTGTGTAAATATAATTTTGTGGATATAGAGATCACAGTATCCTACATGTCAGGTACAAGGTGCCCCACCCCCTATATAAAACACTTAAAATAGTTGCATTCATTAATAGGAGTTGTGCTGTTCATTTTGGAGTCTGGCGTGATTTAATTAGTTCAACACGGGTACATTTGGTTGAAGTCCATCAGTTTAAATGTTGCCAATTTAAATGTGCTTTGACCATTTGTCCCATAATCATATATAGTTATATAAATATATACAAACATATAATATAGATAGATAAATAGATAGATAGATAATAATTATCTCATCAAAAAGCAAATATTCACATGAACACAAAAAATGAAAAAAATTGACCTACAAGAATTGCATCACAAAATAAGGGGAAAAAATGTGGCAATGTTATATGCAGGGGTCAAGATTCCCCCCTTAATTATATATATCAACTCCAAAACTGCACAGCAGCTGGGAATAAGAACATTTCTAGTCAGTACTGTACTGTGATTTCACTCACACAGCTGCTGGTATTAAGACATCTCAGTCTTTTAAACCAACAAATCAAAGAAAAAAAGAGTGCTCATTGTTTGGAACATTTGATATTATGAACTGCACCCTTTATATCTATCTGTCTATTCTCTCATTTTATATATATATATATATATATATATATATATATATATATATATATATATATATATATATATATATATATATATATATATATATATATATATATATATATATATATATATATATATATATACTGTATGTAGAGAGAGAGAGTGAGATATTTATTGCAGCCAGGGAAATCAATAGAGCCAGTTCTTCAAATTCTGCTATGTTTCACCATATAGGCCATTAACGGATTCCTGCAAGAAAAAACAAACCTAAGCAGGATGTCTTTTAAAGTGTGACAATGCTTAAGTGCCCACAAAACCAAAAAAAAACAAAAGTTGCATGAGGACCAAAATAAAATTCCATATAGATAAGAAGTAATTGTAGAAATGTACCTCAGATACTGGTGCAGTGCATTGGCAATACCTAATACTACTGTGACAGAGGAACTCATGCACTAAATGTACTGAGCTGCCTTGGTCTAGTTTGGTGATGGGTAGAGTTGGCAATAATACTCAGCACTGTGATAGTGCAGGTTCTTGGTGTGTTGTTGCTTTAGATGCACTGTACACATTGGTAACAAATTGAGTTAGCAATAATACTAATCAATGTGACAGTAATGCTCCTTCTCTAGAGGTAGAAAACAATCCACATCTGGTGACAGGTGGAGTTGAAGTAATATTCGACACAGTGCCAGTACTCTGTTGCTTTAGATTTATTGAACATCTGTATTTTTTGGTAACAGGTGGAGCTGTATGAGTAATTACAACTGTGATGGCATGGCTCTTCCCTAGACACAGTGAACATTTGTGTATTTTGATGGCAGGCAGAGTTACAGTAGTAATATTAATCGCACTGATGATACTGTTGTTGCCCTAGATAAGGTAAACACTCATGCATTTTATGACAGGTGGAATTGTATCAAAACTTGACACTATGACAGTACTGTTCTTGCTTTAGATGTAGTGATCACTCATATATTTTGGTGACAAGAGGAGCTGTCAGTAATATTTACCTCTGTGGCAGTAGCACTGTTGTGTTGCATGCAGTGAGTGCTTGTGTATTAAGGTGACAGGTGTGCTTACAGTAACACCACTGTAGCAGTACTGCTGTTGTGCTACATACAGTGAGCACTTGTGAATTTAGGTGACTAGTGAAATTACAGTGATACCACTGTGGCAGTACTGTTGTTGCAGTAGATGCAGTGAACACATGTGCATTGTGATGGCAGGTGCACTTACAGTGATACCACTGTGGCAGTACTGCTGTTGTACTAGATGCAGTGAATACTTGTGCATTTAGATGACAGGTGCACTTACAGTGATACCACTGTGGCAGTACTGCTTTTCTGCTAAATGCAGTGAGCACTTGTGCTTGTTGGTGTCAGTTGAAGCTACAGTGATACCTCTGTGGCAGTATTGCTGTTGTGTTAGATGCACTGAGCATTTGTGTATTTAGGTGACAGGTGTGCTTACAGTAACACCATTGTGTCAGTACTGCTGTTGTACTAGATGCAGCGAACCACTTGTGTATTTAGGTGACAGGTGCAGAAAAAGCAATACCATTGTGGCAGTAGTGATGTTGCTCTAGATGCATTGAATGCCCAAATATTTTGACATGATGTGCAGTTAGTAGTTGTAAGTGTCACTTTAGCACTGCTACTCTTCTCCTAGATTGATTGTGCATTTTTGATGATAGGCAGAGATGGCAATAATATTATTTTAATAATATTGTCACTGCAACAGTGTTCATCTTCATACACTAGTAGTAGTGAAAGTTCATTGTGCTTGTTTAGAGACAGGAAGAGCCAGATTTAACTATAGTTGCATCATATTCCTTGTTCACCTAACAAACAGATTTCTGAATTGTCACCTACCTCATTTATGGGTGAATATTACAGGACTCTTTAATGGGATATCTCCACCTAAACTGGTAGCAGTGTCTAGAAGGCATCACTCTGTTCTAATCATTTACATTTAGTTACCAATGGCTACTAGTAATTGACTGCGCAAAGTACATTACTAGTTTAAAGTATGTGACACTGCTTTTAGGCAGGCATTCACTCTACTTCTTTGTCTCATCTCTCATCCAGATTTATACTAAGTCTTTTTTTTTACTTACACATTTCTCCTTCTGTGCACGGCTTCACTTATGACATGTAAAGAGACACTCCATACCTGATAGTGGTAGATGGTACAAGAAGCATCTAATGAGTTTTATGAGGTTTTACTATTACATTATTGCTAAACCTAGAAATGTTTTTTTTTCTAAGCATTTTACTTCAGAATTGAGTTTGAGGCAACAAGTTACAACGGTTACTCAAAATCCTGTTAATATAACAACATTTAAAAAAATTCAGAGATCTTTTTGTATCACCTTTAATGAAAAGGGTCATGATTTTTTTCATAGGTCTAAAAGTCTGTGTAGATGTAGTAATATAGAAATAATGAAAAAATGTATAAAAAGCCAGAACACTCCACATGGACTGATTCTTTGGCAGAGTTCTAAACCTAATGCACACAGTTAAGATAGAGGTAATTATCCTATCATACTAGAATTTATAACAATATGTCTCAAGATTTCATTGCTATGTACTTAACTAAAACTCTTTTATGTTTATGTGAGCTGTCTGTGATGACACTTTCCATTTTCTCATAATAATGACCCACTACTGACTATTTTTAAATGAGTGAGACAGAAGTTGCTTACAGTCAAGACACTCACTACTGCAAAAGGCCCAGTGGAAGAAGATGTCATCTCCATCCTTATCAACTCTTATGTTAGGCATGGTTCAAACAAGAAGGCATGGAAATCAGTTCCTGAATGTGTAATGACTATACCTAAATGTCATGCAAAGACAGATTCTGCTTGAATAAGCAATAAAATGGCTTGCAATAGTCCCCACATTAACACCGTACTGGATAATCCAAGACGGACGGCCAAATTCCTTCTGACATTTGCAAATCAGGATCATCAAGCATAAGACATTTGTACTTCAGAATATCGGTTTGTGTTAAAATCATTATCATCTGACAATGAATCTGTCTGCTGTACAGAAAAAAATAAGCATATCTAATGGGAAATATTTTAGAATGTCTTCTATTCACTACCAGGGATGTGCCCTTGAAAAGCAGTTTGTTAAAAGTATGTTTTACTTTTGAAACTGAATAAAAGTTACAATTTATGCACTTGTTGAATTAACGTCAGTGCAGTTTGTGTGAGGCAACTAGGGCGAATAGATTTTATAGTTTTAGAGCTAGTTGTTTTTCTTTTTTTAAACATGAGAAGATTACTTTGCACAGACTACTTCCACAAAGTTTCACTCATCACATGATATAATATAACAAGTACTCTGGGACATTTCTGCATAAAAAATCAAGTTATGAAACATCCTGATGGATGCCGTAAAGATCATTTCACTCAGTCGGAGAGGTACTGCATCACCATTAATCATGGTCATTTACATATGATGCAGACAAAACAGCAGATAAGTTTAAAGTTTGCTTCTCTTTATAAAAAATGATGAGCATGTAACTTGTTTTATGATGTGCATCAGCTGAGATGAAATAATGCAGTATGCATGCCAACTTCAGTGCATTTATTACAGTCTTCCAAAAAAGACACTCACAGACACTTGAAAGCACAAGAATGCTACACCAAGGCAAGGAATAATTCCCCAAAAGTCTGTTACTGTTAGCGCTTTCGTTTTGAGCAGTGACAATACTTCAAACCTGATCTGAAGTCTTGTCACTGCTCAAGACGAAAGCGCTAACAATAATAAACTTTTGGGGAACTATTCCATGCCTCGGTGCAGCATTCTTGTGCTTTATTACAGCCTTCCTTTTATTAAATAATAATTTATTCATCATAATTTGTAAACTGGGATAAGTCCTATTCAGCAGTGACATTTCTCTCTAGATACCCTGTGAGAAAGAACTGTAAAGCAATAGAAAAACAGAATCTGTACAAAAATAATATATTGTGCAAGATTCTACATTATATCAGAACAGAAGCTCAGGTGTATTCTTTTTGCATACAAAGGATGAAACCATGCTGGATAGGTATGCATTTTGGAATCTCTTAATAATTAAATGCAGACACTTTAAAGGACTGAATACTTAGCCACATGGCATGTAATAGTTGTTATGTTTTTATACTATCTTTTATGAACTTTATTAACCATAACTTAATACTGTGCTACTGTTACTTCTGCAGCTAATACATATACTGTGATAAAAGGCGGTTATTAACAAAATGGTTTCAAATGTGAAGCAGAGAAAAAAACTGAAAAAGTAATAGAAAGCGCTTGTAGTTCTGTAAACAGCATACTGTGGGAGGTAGGAAGAAGTTTATAGACAACAAATAGCAGTGCCATACTGTAAGAAACTTTGGCATTAATGTCACCAGTAATTATTTTCCCACGATACACTGCTTGCCATTTAATGCATATACTGAACTGTTTTGGACTAGTTTTTACAATCTTATATATTTATTTTTATAAGAATTAATGTGGTCATTTTGCACGGAAGGACAACTTTGCATTTGCAGCAAGCTTGTTGAAGTTTTTACCTTCTTTATTTATGCCTGAAGAAGACAAAGCACATGGGCAGTGTCAGGAAACAGCATGGTTCATGTCATTTTTTAATAATTAATTAAGATAGTTACACAGCAGATCAATTACTCCATAGAGAAACAACACAGATGAACCAAAACAACATTTTAAACAAACGTAAAACATAAAATAAATGTATGTTCTATTGATGTTTTAGGTATGCCTTTATTTTTCAGTTCTTTCTTGCAATATGCTTATAGGTAGCTATTAGACATGTAGTGCAAGAAACCATTCAGATAGTCAAGCCCAACATCTCAATTGCCCCAGAGAGCTGTCTGATTATTAGACTTACTCAGAGTCGCACAGTAGGCAAATGAATGTTGAAGGAATCAAACCTCTGAACTGCAGGAAACAGTATAGTAACTGTTCATTGCCTTAATCTTCTGTAGTAACACGGTATTGCCGCCATTTACCACAAAGATAATTCTATGATTTAAAAGAGACAACAGCATACCATGGCATTATTGGTCTAAATACCATTTAACTGCAATTAACAGTATGTAAACAAATAAACCTAAGCTAAGCAGATTACTTCAGCTAAGGTTTTGACAAAGCAAGTTGCAGTTTAACTTCATTATTTTGGATGTATAAACCAGTATCCTACTACCTCAAACACATTGCCTGATGAAAAGTGCCCTCCTGATTATAGGTAAGTACTAGGCTAACTCCCCATTTCAGCCTAACCAATTTCTGTCTAAGATGAGAATCAAACCCTCTATCTTGTGTATGCGAGATAATGCCAACCACAACTATTACTATATAACACAATTCTAATTTTGTAAGCATTCTCTATCTATCAGTGTGCCTTTGGATTTTAATTTACTTGGAGTTGGCAGAAGCTGAAGTAACAAAATAAACTCTTTACAAATGATGAAAGTGTACAGACTACACACAGACAATAAACAGAGGTGAGAACTGAGCCCTAGACTGTCTAATTCTGAGGATGAATCAATGGTCACTGAACCACATTGCTATCTCAAAATGTGATACTTTGTATTTCTTTGAGTTGAATCACAGTTACTATCTCATAGAGAATTTAGCAAGCCTGATAAGGCAAAAATCAGTGACCCTTCCCCACAACCCCACAAAGGTTTGTGTCAGCCTATTATGAAAGTGTCTTGGAGTAAATAGCTATCTTTTAAAAAAAAAAAAAAACTCCCTGATCTTTTTACTGTCACCTTAACATCATAATTACTGTATGTTTGTAAGTCTGCAACACCCACCATGACCTTTGCAATGTCATTTATATATAATACATTACTGTAATGATGTAAGTCTGCAACTGAAATGTGATTTTTTTTTTTTTTTTTTGCCAAACAGTTAATTTAGCAGGCTGGCAATTAAATAATTGTTTCACAAGCATATTCTAATGCTAATCCATGCTTAATAAATACTACTGAGTCCCACAGCAACATACACACCTCCTCCTGCCATATTAATATTAATGCCATAAATACAGTATGACTTGTTTACACTTTCATGTTTTGAAGGTTTTTTAAATGACAAGTTACTATAAAAATGGGTAGAAACAAAGTTTTGGTTTTATATAAAAGAGTGATTGCATGCATCCCTGTGCATGCCAACATATTTTTATGTAAAAACAAAATTCCATTTCATCTCTTTAAACATGATCTTTAAGCACTAGTTTGAATTCCATTAGCTCCACATGACTCCTTTTAAATCTGTCTGTGATTCATGTACTTCTTTTTCTTTGAAGTTAGCATTTTTAGTTTGTTCCAAAATCCATTAACTGTATAAAATCAAATGGATAAATATAACATGACCTGTCACTTTTCAAATTAGTGTGCACTATCATTGTAGCTGCTGTTATGTATCTGTGCATATAATGGAGTATATGCTGTACTTATGTGTCCATGCTTGGAAGTGAATCTGATGTTAATGAAGCTTCATAAATACAACTGACAACCTTTTACTTAACAGTTAACTTGCCTTAATCACTCCAAGGACTAAACAGATGTCTTAACCGGAGCTGTGTAGAAACATGAAAAATGTTGCATTTTGCAAGTCTATGAAAAAGGAATATGTATTATTGCTGACTGTAATCTTTAAATTCTGTGATCTTTTCTACTTTATTTTATTTATTACTATTTATAAATAAATTTACCCCAGATGAAGACAGAAACTTGACTGCAAACATTTATATATACCACCTCATATACCATATGTCATTTTGAGAATATCTGCCTGTGATATGTTAAATGACATTTATTTATATTTGTTAACAGTGAGACTTGCATACATACATGTTGCATATCTACGGGGTTAACCTGTCTACTTGGATTAAAAGAATAATAAAGCAGTGACTTGCTAACATACAAATACTGGGTGGTAATGACTAAAATCATGAGATGAATTCAACCAGTATCAAAAGAGTTTTAAGACCAAAACTATTTGGAACAAAAAGATTAAATACCACTGGCCCTCTGTTGCAGTGAGATGTTATTGCAGCTACAGATTCTTGCATTCTGTTTTATAGACTTGTATTCTGGGGCAGATAAAACCAAATAAGCAGCAGCTGGGTTGTAGTGATTGCATTGTATATCCAAGTGTATGATTAAAGCAGAAAATGCACAGGCTAGAAGTGATATATGTGAATTCCCTGACAGAAAAAAAATCACACACACACACACACACACACTTACAATAATAGAGGCTCAAAGACACTCTTATGCACACAGAGACACACGTGCATGCAAACATTGTATGCATGCATGCACACATACACATAGGGATACAAACACACTCATAAGCATGTGTATATACACACACACACACACACACACACACACACACACACACACACACACGCACACACGCACACGCACGCACACGCACGCACACACACACACACACACA
>NC_056734.1:37654780-37657280 GCF_019279795.1 Protopterus annectens | reverse complement strand
GGGACCGTCTTGCCCGTGACCTCACAAGTGCCACTGGCATCCCTTGAACTGGTGAGCAGGTCAGGTATCACTATGCTGACCTGAAATGGAGGAAGAGGGAGCTCTTGGATCAATGGATCCAAGAAGCTAGGCAGTTGGGTGATGTCCCAGCCGTGTATAAGTACTCATCCTACTACCTGTTTAATAATTGCCAGCTCATGTATATTATGGATAGGTATGGCTAAATATTCCTCTTATGTCTTTGACAGCAGCAGCAGAGTGGGCTGTGAATCAGGAAGCCTGTGCCTGTAGTCTGCAGAGGCTGTATCGCGAGACAGGTTAGTAATAATCTTGCATGTACTGTCATAAGAAATAAATCTAAAAGTAGTAAAAAGTTAATTGCCAGTATAAAACTGGTATTGTATATGGCATGCACTGAATAAACCAGACAATATGGCAGGAAGAGTCTCATATGGTCGTATGTATATAAGAGGGTAATAGCCTGGCAATAAAGGTCTAACTCCTGGACTGCTTGTGTTTACTCTGGTATTATATGGTAACGTAGTATTGTATTCTCTTAATAGTACTGCCATATTAAGCACTGGTATCCACATTGTACTACATAAATAAAATGTGTAGGAATATCTGTATATGACTGTTGTAATCACAAGGTCATATTGAACAACTGAGAGAGACTTAGACAGAAAACAGTGAAAAGATAGACAACATAATCCAAATATCACTGAAATGTGAAGTATTGTATTTTTAGCACACACAACCATGGTTCGAATTATGGGAGTGATAGTAAGCTGTATGCAGAATCATACCCCACAACTGTACAGATATTGTCAGAAAGTCCAGATAATTTCATAATTCTCCTGCCTGTCACCCTGACCCCTGGCAAATCAGTGGGATGATCCCAGAAGTTTAGGCAGAAAATAATGACATACAACTTCATTGTCAGACATCAGAACTGTCAGAAATATATCTATAAGAAGAAACCTGTCAATCTAGCAACTCACCAAATTGTTATGAGAGTAATAAACAAAGTATGTCCCATCCCCACCCCCATGTTGTGAAGCTATGACCAGAGTGTGTGCAGTAACAGAGTGAGATGTATGTGCATAATAATAATGTGGAATCTGGTAATAGGTGTGGCAACATTCAGGTAGTGTTAACAAACATTCCCCCCATAGGTCTGTCAGATAAGAAAACTGTGCCTAGAAATAAAAGATTGAAATCCTGGACTGGTACTGTTTAGTCTAGTATTGTATGGCATTGTTAGTGTTGCAGTTTCTGTGAATAATAAGGTATTACTCATCACTGTCATCCACACAGTGCTACATAATAAAACTGTCTAGGAAACCCTGTATAAGAGTGTTGTAATTACAAGGTCAGATTGTAAAACCATGGGATAATTATAAACAGAAATCAGAGAAAAGATACACACCAATATCTATACAGCACACTCAAATGTGATGTACACTGTTTTATTTTTAGCAGACACAGCCATGGCTCGAATCCTGGGAGTGGTAGTAAGCTGTATGCAGAATCATACCCCTCAACTGTCCAGATTTGTCCAGAATGTCCAGATAATTGACCCATATCCGCTGCCTGTTACCATGTTCCCCTGGAATATCAGTGTGATGATGTATGACATTTAGGCAGCATTTAATGACATATAACTGTCTGTCAGACCTGTAAATATTTAGAAAATGTATATGAAAATAAACCTGTCATTGTAGCAACTCACCAAAGGTTTATGAGGGCAATAGTCAAAATATGTCCCACTTTTGCCTGCATGTTATCAAGACTTGCCCAGAGTGTGTGCAATATGAGATGGAGAGGTATGTGCATAAAATCAACCTGGAATGTGTGAATATGTCTAGAAACAGTCAGGTAGTGTTAACAAACAATACCTCCACAGATATACCAGGTAAGAGGTGTATGCTGCAGATGAAACACAGTTCATGTATATAGTTGTCTACAACCATACCAATGTCCAAACTAAGGCCATGGGGTAGTGCAATAATACCTGTAAGGTACAGATTACAGCACTGACTAAGAAAGTAATGAGAACTGCAGGGATATACAAGTTGTTAATTGACATCCCCCTCCACCATATCTGCAACAATAATCTAAATACACAACTCAATGGGTATGTGTACAATTAAATCTACTGTTGGGACATATGTCCTGCTGTTTAATAAATATTAAAAATTGTTTCTATGCATGTGCCATGTTGAAATACTCCCACATTGGTGACATGCTGCCATCAATGTACCTGCATGCTGTTGTAATGGCCACTGTGGTTCCATGTATGCATGTGTTCTGTTTGCTATGCAACTGTTCCATATCTGGTGTTTTGGGTTAATGGGAATATCTATGCATGCTGTTATACCTAATCCTGGAATGTGTTAATTATTAGTAAGTCACATATGTTTTAAAATTGAAACACCATAGCATGTTTGGGAAGGCCAGTCCTAGCAGACCCACCTCTCCCACCTCATCTGACTGTGTC
>NC_056734.1:37634780-37649780 GCF_019279795.1 Protopterus annectens | reverse complement strand
AACAGTCACCAACTTCAGTCAAATCAATCATCTCCATCCAAAATTTACTCATTGAATATTTAGCGTCTGGCAAATAACGTCATTGAGCTGCACTCATGGATAGCTATCAATACCCCTCACATCCTCTCCCTATCTGAAACCTGGCTCAAGCCACACATCTCAAATAGTGAAATACTCCCACCAGGTTATAATATCTTCCAATCTGATAGACCTGTAAAAAAGGTGGTGGCATGGCTATCCTCTACTCAAACATTCTTAACCTTTCACCATACCCTTCCCCAATTCCTGACTTCTTCCCAGCTGAAATCATCATCCTTAACTGCCATCTGAATCCCCACAAAAAACTTGCAATTGCCTCTATCTACCTTCCTCCTGGTAACAATCTGCCCATTCTTGAAAACATCCTATCCTGGTTCTCCCACAACATACCATATCAGACACTTATCCTTGGTGATGTCAACATTCATTGGTCCAAACTCACAACTGACTCCCCCCAACTCAGTATCCACCTACACGGCTTCCACCAACTTATAACATCTACCACTCGCTTCCATAAAAATTCCTCTTCCAGCTCCATCATAGACTGGATCCTTACCAATTCCCCCCACCAATAAAACAATCCCACCACCTTACCAGACTCCCTCAGTGATCATCTCCCTACCACCATCTTAAGACACTACTATCATATTCCTAAACCCCACCTTATCAAAGACTGTCGAAAACTATCGACTTTCAATTCATCCCATTTTAACTCCATTCTCCACAACATAGATTGGTCCATTCTAAAACACCTCCCCCTAAAAGATGCTGTAAGCACTTTCAATAGCATCTTCATGAAAACTCCTTAGCTCCCTCTAGGAAGATCAGGGTAAAATCAAACCATGCTCCCTAGCTCTCCAAAGAGATTAGGTCCCTTATGAAACAAAGAGATCATGCTTGGAAAACCTGGACTAAAACTAAACAACCACCTTTTCTTCAAAAATACAGGCAACTGAAGAACCTTGCAAAAAAATACAACCAATGACAAAAAGTTATACTATAGCTCTGCTCAGCTTAACAACAAATCCAATCCTCAAAAATTTTGGTCAACTCTCAATAACATCCTCTATTCTGGAAAGCCCTCTAATCCCTCCCCATACCCTAACTCTTCCTCTCAGGAAACAGCTACCCTCCTGAAAACACTTTATCTCTTTCTTCCATCCAAAATCTGGTAACCTCTAAGCCAAACTCTACTTCGACATCCACCTCTCCAAGTCCCACTAACACAACTTTGTTTTCTTTTGAGCCAGTTCCCATTACATACATCAAATCTCTACTACTCAAGCTAAAACCTTGCTCTCCTTCCACTGACAATCTATCTCCTACATTCCTCAAACTTGCTGCTGACTCAATTGCCTATCCTGTATCTATACTAATTAATCCATCTATTCTGGAATCAACTGTCCTCACCCTTTGGAAATCTTTCTTCACCATCCCTCTTCATAAAGGTGGAAACTCCACTGACCCCTCAAACTACCGACTCATTGCCATTCTGTCCCCCCTCTCCAAGATATTAGAAAAATGTATTCACTCACAGCTTCTCAATCACCTCCTCACACACCACTTACCTACCCCTACCCAACATGGATTTCGTCCTCACCACAGCACCACCACTGCCCTCCTCTCCTTCACTCATATCATTGCAGAGGCCCTAGACAACAATAAACTCATTTCCTGTCTCTTCCTAGATCTCTCCAAAACCTTTGATACTGTCTCTCATCCTCTACTACTATCCAAACTCGCAAATCTTCACCTATCCCCCTCCGCACTTGCCTGGTTTAATAGTTACCTATCTGGCAGGGAACAATCTGTTAAATGGCTCTCATCCTCCTCACCTTTCCTTCCCATATCCACTGGTGTTCCCCAATGCTCCATCTTGGGACCCCTTTTGTTTAACATCTTCACCAATGATCTTTACACCTCATGCAAAGAATCCTCCCTTATTCAGTATGCTGATGACTCCACACTTATATCCATCTCAAATTACATTCCTGAACTATACTCCCTGACCCAACAGGCCTTACTATCCACTGAACAATGGCTCTCTCATAACCTATTGATCCCAAATCCCAAAAAGACCGAACTCCTACTTTTCCTTCCCTGTTCTCTTTCTCATCACAAAACCTCCTTTTTTATTACATCTTCTAACAATACAAATATCCAACCTGACACCCACACAAAACTCCTAGGGGTCATTATCGATGATGAACTCAAGTTCAACCTATACATAATCCAATGTATAAAAAAAAAACAGAAACTAGGTCTAATATATCAGAACAAAAAATTCCTAACCCCTGAATCTAGACTTACCCTGGGCCAGGCACTCCTCCTCCCCTCCCTCGTATATGCCTCCCCAGTTCTTACTAATATCCAGGCCTCCACTCTAAACAAACTGCAACAGACTTACCATAAAATAGCCAGATTCATTACTAACTCCCCATATAACTCACACCACTGCATTTCTTTAAACTCTCTTCAATGGCTTGAACTTCCCCAGTTTTTGCTATCTTATCAATTTCATATGCTACACTCTATTCTTTATAAACCCTCCTTCTGTCCATCTCTATCTTCCTTAGTCTCCATCTATATCCCATCCCGGACCCTCCGTACTTAATATCTACCTCCCAAAAAAGGTCAGTAGGCAAACTACTCTACAAACACTCTCTTGCCCATGCTTGGAACAAACTTCCCCTTGACTTACATTCAATCTCCCACACCTCACACTTTAAAAATGAACTAAAAGCTTATTTTCTCAATTCCAGAACCTGCCCTTGCCATGACCCTACCTAGTCTTCCTTCCCTTTATGTACCCTCAAAAGGACCATACTTAGTACCTCATTACACCTCTCTCTGCAATGTGTCTACTATGCATTTGCACAATTTTATACAAACAAAAAATGTTCATTGTTGACCTATTGAACTATATCAATATAAAATTGTTACTTAGCTTCTTTTTAATGCAACTTTAACTTTATGCATGTATCCAAACATATGTGAATCATTTTGCTATAACTGCTATTATATCAATATTTAAAATTGTACTTGTTTTGAAATGTATTACTGGAGCTTTTCACCTTGGGTCTCCACTGAAAATGGGCCACAAGCCCAGTTGGACAAACCCGGTTAACAAATGTCAAAGCATAAATAAATAAATAAATAGGTTGGTACTAGGCTATTGAACCTAGGGCCTATACAAGCTTAGCCATAACAATTCCCTGGCTATTTCTTCCCTCAATATTTACTTCCCTGGATCCCTGTCTAGCAGGACGACTGATGTGATCCCCAGGGTGAATTTCCTTTCTTCCATCCAATTGTCAAGGTTCCTTTTGAATAGGGCCAAAGAGGCACTTTACTTGATGTGTATGGGAGTCTATTCCAGAGTCTGGGGAGTCTCTTGGTCAGGAACCAATCCCTGCAGCATGTTTTGTTCATTGTGATGACAAGGTTTAGATTCCTGGAGTGTGTGGCTCTGTGGGATTGGGACTTCTTTAAGTGTAGCATGTCCAACAGCTCTGGGTTTGTTATGGCCTTGTATGTTAAGCAGAGATCACCTCTGAGTAGATGATATGCGAAAGAGTATAGCTGGATATTTTTTAGATGGTCAGCATAGGTCATCTGCTTTAGGCCTGTGATTCTTTTAGTGAGGTATTTCTGCAGCCTTTCTAGTTGTTTCAGATATCTTGAGAGGTACATACCAAATGAGGCATTGTATTCTATAATGGGTCTACTGAGAGATGACTACAGTGGGACAATGACCTCCTTTTCTCTGGATGAAAAGACCTTAATGATGAGGTGTGCTACATAGGCAGATTTCCTGACTGTTGTGGTGATGTGGTCATCGAAGGTGAGACCATTGTCCACCTGTGTCCCTATATCTCTTATCACACTTTCTGTGTTTAGTGTACTGCCACCTATGTGGTAATTCATGGGTACATGTTTCTTCCCAAAGGGGATAACTATACATGTCTTGGCATTGAGCTTGACCCCATGACTCTGGCAGACTGGCACCAAGCATCTGTTTCTGTAAGGCCCTTTTGTAGAATATCCACATCATTTGGGGATACAATAATGGCTACCAGTTTGCAGTCATCTGCGACCTTTGTTAGCCAGAGTCCCTTAGTATTGGCCTGTATTTCAGAACAGTAAATGCCAACCAAGAGTGGTCCCAGGACTGAACCCTGAGGTACTCCACTTGTCACTTGTCTGGAGCTGGATTTGGAGTCAGCTACTTTTACAGTGTAGGTTCTGTCAGTAAGCCAGTTGGCAACCCATCAGGTGACGTAGAGATTAATGCCCAGCTTAGAACGTTTATCTATGATTTTAGACATGGGGATGGTGTTCAAGGTCTTCACAAGGTCCAGATAGGCTGTGTGGACCACCTTACCCTCATCCACAGCTGTGGAGACTGATTTGAAGATGTCAATCAGGTTCAGGAGAATAGATTGGCCCTTCATGAACCCAACCTGGTGGGGTCCAGTGTTTGAAGGTTGCCAGTGTCTTTGTTTATAATTTCCATCATAATACGTTCCATGGCCTTGCAGATCAGGCTCATCAGACTGATGGGGCGGTAGTTCCCAGGATTCAAGGTGGATCCCCCCTTGTGGAGTGGGATAACTGTAGCTGCACACTACTCAGTGTGCACAAAGCCTGAGGTGATACTATGATTAAACATGACACTTAGGTGAGATGCCAGATCGTTTTTTAGTCCATGTAGTACACAGCCCAGGATGTTGTCTGGTCCCATGGATGCTGTATTCTTAGCTTTGGAGAGTGTGTTTTTTTACCTGTGTCACCACTATTACTGGAATCTGGCAATCTGTCGGTATTGAGATGGGCCCTTTAGGGGCTAAGAGCAGGGTGCAGTTGACACGGAATCGATTTGCCAGGATATTGGCAATATCCTTGGGATCAGTATATGTAATGCCATTCTGTTGTAGCTCAGAGCAGCTCTGAGCATTGCCATTTAGATTCCTGACATAGCTATAGCATGGCTTGCAGTTGTCTTTGGAATCTTTGGCTATATTATTTTCATAACTAGCATTGGAGGATTTTATGAGCATCTCTGTTTCTTACAAAGGCTGGTAAGGGTATTTTTTGCATCCTGGGATTTTTGTCTTTTTTGCAACAGTTTCGTCCTTTTGTTGTAAAGTTTGTTTATGGCAGGGAACCACCAGATTGGCCTCCTTTTCAAAGAGGAGATAATCTTGGCTCTATTTGGGATGGCACGATTCATGCACGTGTGGATGTGCTCTTTCAGTGCCTTAATGTAGGATTCAGCAGTCGAACATTCAGATCCCGTTTGCATGGGTGTCATGAAGTTTGTCACTTCTGACCTGTGTAGCATGATGTTGGCTTTGGAGATGTTTTTTACGGATGTTTCCTTACTGGGGGGAGGGGTAGGGATGTGGATGTCAAGGGTGATTAGCTTATGGTCAGACCTGACCACCAAGGGAGTGACCATAGGTGTGGAGCATCGATTTTCCATGTTGGTAATGACCAGGTATATGATATTGGAGCCCCTGGTGGGACTTGGGGTTAGTTGATCCATGGCACTGGGAATTATAAATTCCAAGAACTGTTGGGCAAAGGTGTTGGTACACGAGTAGTTTTCCCAGTTAATTGCGGGGTAGTTGAAAACACCCAGTATTAGGGTTTTTGGTTGGATCTTAATATTTTCCAGTATGTTTAGAAAGGTGTAGTGAGAATCCTGGGGCATGGTGGGGGATCTGTAGCAAGCTATGTGATTTAGATCTTACCTAGTGTTAGTTGCAACTGGAGAATTTCAGACGCATTGTGTTTCGCAACTAACCTGGTGGTGTGAATATCCTTGGTGAATATGGGCACTCCTCCACCTTTAGAGTTTCAGTCCTGGTTTGGTGGCTGACAGGTATGGTAATAGTTGTAGCTTGGTAATGCAGGGGTGTTCTCTGAAGCCTTGGACCAGGTCTCTGTTTCTGCACAGATATCGATGTTCTCCATATTTAGGAATGCCTAGTGACTGAGAATGGCCACAAAAGCATTGATCTCTGCACACACACACACACACACACACACACACACACACACACACACACACACACACACACACAGTCACCATGTCTGGGATTAGAACTCCTACCTAACTAGTAAATCACACTATAGCATTACACAGTTACAGCATGTGCCACGGAGCTTATAGGGATACTCCTTCACTAAAGGTGTATTTCAAGGTGAATGACATCAGCAGGCTTGCCAAAGTAGGACAATAGGGAGTGTAGTGACTGTGAATGGCCCAAAAGCATTGATCCCTACACACACACACACACACACACACACACACACACACACACACACACACACACACACACACACACACACACACACACACACACACACACACACACACACACACACACACACACACAAAACCAACCACAAAAACACACAGTTGCCCTGTCTGGGATTAGAACTCCTACCTAGCTAATACATCATACTATATCATTACACAGTTACAACACACACCACAGAGCTTATAGGGCTACTCCTTCACCAAAGGTGTATTTCAAGATGAATGGCATCAGCAGGCTTGCCAACATGGGGCAATGGGGAGTGCGGTGTGTGACTGGGTCATAAACCATTCATCTGGAAGCACAAACCCAACAGTCAGTCACACACAGATTTACATTTAACAGGTACGTGTATACAACTGCTAGATGAATAATGACTTGTACAGTCATGGTACACAGTTATCACAAACACCACAGACACTATAGTGCTGAGAGATACCAGAGGCAAATGTCTACAGTGATTAACATCTGCACATCATGTGGTTTTAGCCAATTGGATGTGTGCTGGGTGGGACAGGCCTCATTATGGGAATCTCTTTGTCACTGTCTGTCACTCTCTTCCACAAATCTATGTATGTGTAAGTTTGGCCTGTTATAGTGTGTTTTCCTTGGATATATGTGTGTATTCCTATCCGATGTGTGTGCAAAGCATGACTGGTGTGCAATGTGGAGTGTGTGCACAAACATCTGTGACTGTAAGATATGTATAGTCCACTGTTGTTGCCAGACATTGGCTTAATTTCTGCAAGTGTGGGAGCATGCCCAGTATGACCTTTCATTATTTTGTTGTCAGACATAGGCTTCGTTTCTCTAAGTGTGGGAGCATGCCAAGTATTACCTTCTGTATTGAATGTGTTATCTATTCCATGTAGGTTGTACTCCAGTGCAGGCTTTTCTGCTCTACACCTACAGATAGCAACCTGTTTCTGCAGGATAACTGTAGATTGGTTGACATTATGGGGTTCACAATGAGCAAAGAATAGTGGGTTACTGTAGGTAATTGTGTCTGTGCTGCTTCTGCTACATGGTTTTGGTGTTAGCAGAGATATTCAGACATATGTACTGTTTTACACTGTGATGTTTTATGTCATCAACTACTGTCAGGTATACATATTTGCTTCACGTAATTTCCTGGGGAACACAGAGTGAATGAAGTTGTTTCCAGTATTGTGGTCTGCAGCCTACATATTCTTGGGACAATCATGCCATTCTGGAGGGGAAGCTGCAGACACTTGCTGATGGGTCTGTGTAGCTGGTTCATCACCTTGGCACACTGGTGGCTGAGGATCCCATGCTTGTATGTCCATCAATGTGACAGTGTGGCCATATCCTGCTGTGGCCATACCTCACAGCTGTATAGATTTAGACAGGTTACCCTGAGGCAGGGCTCATATTTCTGGTCATTACCCCTACATATTGTGGTTTGCAAGCAGGTTTGTAGCCACCCATTCCTGTGTTTGCAGACAGGGATAGTATTTGCACACTGCTGTGTTTCTGACTTCACACACTCCATGGTGTCCATGATTCTACCCTCCCTGTTATTCTATGCTCTTCTGAACATTATGTAAGCATTATCCAATACATTCCCTATAGTTATCACTTCATCCCAGCAGTATTTAGGGGATGGTCCACAGTTCATGCAGTAGGACATGGTGGACATGCTATTGGGATTTGTCGACATGGTCTTGCATTTGGTTCTGTGGACTGTGTTATGTTGTTATTTGGGAGTCCATGAGATAACATACATTGGCAGTACAGGTGAGACACAGGCCTTTGACAGAGGACTGTAGGGAATTTGGTAGTGATGCAGACCATCTGTAGCAGGCAGTTGCACTGTGTCACTCCTACATTCCCTGGCTGCAAGCCACTATATTCCCCTGGGGTGACAGGGTAGGTGTGCAAGGTGTTAATGTTAATAGTTTCTGTCCTTATTGATCCAGTGGTATGGATGCTAGCAGGGTGCTGCTTACAGCAAGGGACACACCTACATGGGACACCTCTTCAGCGCGCTGCATTCTGTGGCTATTCCCATACAGAGGTGGGGGGACATATTGCACTCATTCCCAACAGCAGGGATAAGACTTGTGAGGTACCTGTGGCTGATGGTTGGGTGAGCTGGGTGCATGTGTGCTATGGAAACTACTTGCAGCTGGCTTACAGATATATGTGGGGCATTCCACTTATGCTGGCTTGTGCAGGGACATCAGCAGTTTCTCAGGACTTCATATTTGCGACTTTTATGGTCTGCCAGTGTTTGGCCAGACAACATCAGTATTCCCACACTACAAACCCAACTAATGTGTTGCTAACCTGTATATACAATTCCAAAGGTGTGTCCATTTGACAGCAACATTGTATACACTCTCTGTCTAGGGTACATCTACCTGTGTACTGTGTGTATGTCTGGGCCTGCATTCATGCCATGTCCATCTTTCAGATAGTGACAGATATTACATCCGAACAATTAGTACGGCTTACTGCTGGAATGTGTCTTGCTGTGATGCATTGTGTTTGACACTGCAGTTGTGAGAACTTGGCCCTATCATCGGCAGTACTGGCCATTGGCCACCAGCACACAACCCACCATGCCTACATGCTGACCACTCTCACACAATATACAACACACACCAACCTAACACACACAGCCCTGCATATTGTACACATGCTGCAATCTATCCTGCTACTTTGGCCAGCTCAAGTAATCTGTGCTCCACTGTTATTACACCTTCACATACATGTTACTACATTTCTACATAGGATTGTGTGGGTGCACACCTGACAACTGTACATATTTGACCTATCATACAGACTACAGGCATATCAGTGTACTACAATTCTTAGTTTTTATTGATCTACATTTCAGTTTCAGACTTCTTACCCTTCAGAACTAACATCCCACTGCCTGACCTATTGTAGTCTGTCTGTGTAGGTCTGGAGGGGGGCTCTTCTCCATAGCCATCAATCAGAGGCCTTAGCACAGCCTTTCTTTGTGTTTGTCTATGCCTGTCCTGCTGGCTGAGACTGTTGTTTGGTATGTGATCCCCACTGACTTGCATGTGTGTGTCCTATGGACACACATTTGGTCCACCACTTGTCCTGTAGTGGGTTTTGTCACCTTGTCTAGTACTGGCTACTATGTTGACACCAGTATTTGTTACAGATTTCATGCTGTCGATATAGGTGTCTACTAGATGCTGGCATCCCATTCAGCCGCCAGATTTTCTTGCATGCTCACATCCATGTCATAGATACAAGTAGCAGAACATACTACTCCATTCAGCAATTGATAGGGAGAGTGACTTATCTTGTGGCTGTGACAGTATTGAGGATGGTGCTGGAAGGCTGACTATGTCGGATGCACATAGTACACTCCCTATACATGGTTAAGCACAGGTAGTGTCATGTTTGGCATCCCTTTTACTGTATGTGTGAGTTAGAGACAGGTGTCATTCCATGGGTTCCTACCATGTCAGTGTATGTGCTATACATAGTCTCTTTGCCATGGCCTGGGCATACTGGGCATACCTCCTTCTGCCTACTGGGGCAGGTTCAGGTTGTTCCTCCTCTGAGTCACTCTGTACCTGTGCAGGCCTTGGCAATGGTGGAGAGCTGTGTGGCCCTGCCCCATGCTGTTCCTGCTGCAGCTGTTTTCACAGGATCATATTGTGTAGCATGGCACATACAATGACAATTTGGGTACATGTAGCTCGTGAGTACTGCAAGTCTCCATTGGACATGTCCAGGCACTGGAACCATGACTTAAGCATCCCAAACACATGCTCTATTATGATTCTGGTCTGTGCATGTACCTTATTATTGAGTTCTTGTTCGGGTGTGCATACATTTCTGATAGGTGTCATCAGCCACAGCTCCAGTGCGAAACCAGCATCCCCCACTAGGTGGCCATATAGGATGTCCCCATTGGCAAATCTCTGGTACAGCTGCATCATATGCCAGATGTGGGAGTCATGATAGCTTTGAGGGCTGCCAGCACAGACATTTATTATAATGCCCTAGGCATCGGACATGACCTGGCAGTTGATGGAGGGGAAGCCCTTGTGGTTTATGTAGACCCTATCCAACTCACCAGGTGGTGCTTTGATGTGTATATGCATGCAGTTTATAGCATCCACTACCTCAGGGTAGTCTGCTATTTGTTGGAAGAGATGCATATTGCTAGTCAACACCTCGCGGGTGTTGAGGAAATATATGTGCTCACCGGCATGTACTGACATGGCATCCAGGAAATGGTGGAGTTCCCTGGATGCTGATGCCTGTGAGATCCCCATGATATTCCCAGTTGGCCTTTGGAAGGTACCTGTGGCTAGTATTCTTAGGCCAACACATACTTTGGTATCCACTGGGATGGCTTCCCCTCTGTTGGTTCTGTGTGTGAGCTGTGGACAGCACAGCTCAAAAATTGCTATAGGAGGTCCCTGTCCACTCTATAGCACTCCACTATCTCCAACTCATGTAGCCCCTGGTAGGCTACCCTGTTTGTGTACACTCTTCTCCTTCTCCTCACTGTGGGCTGGTTGTCAGCATTCTCATCCTCACCACCCTCAGCCTCTTCCACATGTTGATTTATGAGAGCAAATGCAGCCCCTATCATTTTGTTGCTTTTGTTAGGTAAAGTTTCCTCATTTGTGCATACCGGTGGTGTAGAGTTTGTGTGAAAAACCAGAGGGAAAGGTGTTTGCATAGTTTATAGTAGTATGCCTGACTGGGCTGGGCTGGGCTGCTGCCTGTGTAATTGGTCGATTCTGATACATTTCACCTGCCAGCTTTAGTAGTTCTCCTTGATTACCTTCCTACTGCTGTTTTCTCTTCCCATTGCCTTCCTGTTTAAGCCCCGAGGCGCGCCGGCAAAACACAGTGCTCAGATGTGCACAGAGCTGCTATTTCCCGGTTTACTTTTTTTTTTATTTTTGGTTTAAACCCCGGTGAGCAGCATGCACACCCGTTTAGGCAATGTAAAGTGTGCTTGGCAGCTTCAGACACACACCCTTCCTTAGCTCTGCTAAGCTAAGGACAAACCTGAGCCACAGGGCTCCAGTAAGCTTACGGTATGCCTGACACACCCCTCTATGATGTCAGCTAGCTCTTAGGCTTGCACCATGGTCTTCCTGTACCTACATGGTTGGGTGAAGGCTAGCCATGAGGGGAAATCTGTGATTCAGTATCATTCCCCTCATTTGCATAGGATTGCCTGCTAATGCCTAGTTACAAGTCCCACACTGAGCCTTCCCCCTTAGCAACCACTATTCACTGGCCTTGTTGTCTTCTGCCTGCCATTGACTATAATGGCAAAATTGTGATTTTGCAGAGAAAGCTTTTTTCAGGGTTTTTCTTTTATTTTCTGGCCAATCCCATTTGCATGCTGCTGACCTATGCTTAAATGGCCGAAATCGCCCCCCCCCCCCCCAAAAAAAAAGTTTTTTTTCCAACTGTTTTCTATGCCAATGGCCATTATATTGGCCATTGGCATGCTTTACCCATTATATACATTCCATATAACCCATATAATATCAAATAATGTTATGTCTATTCTTTTAACATATTCTTTACTTTGATTCTTATAATATCTATATTTAATCATATCCATGTTTATTTTACCCACTTCCTTTATATCTTTGAAAAAAAATCTTCTGATTGGGCAGTGAGTGTCTGTGTCTGACCTTCCTGATTGGTTTGGATGCTATTCAAGGCATCTACCGGGAAAAGTCGACGACAAGCCTATAGACCCTTGCATCTTCTGGAACAAGACCTTGGAGCCTGTGGCCTGCTTGTTATCTTGGGATTGGTGATACTGTTTTGACTGTGGTGAGAGAAGAAGCAATGGTGCATTGTAACCCAGCAGCATGAAGCTGTGGTTAGACCAGCATTAGTGGTACTCAGGTGGTAGGCATTCAGGCAACTCCTCTGTTTTCATCATTCTTGATAAGCTAATTCTTTCTTTTCAGTAAATACTGATTGATTTCCTGGTGTCTAATCTAACTTAGGAACATCTGCCTAAATACTTTGTCCATAAATTATTAGTTTCCTTTCAAGTGTTTGGCAGTACCCTATATATAGAAGTAGATGTCTTGAATTGACAGTTTTCCTGTAAAATCATCACTAAATTTCACCAATACCTAGATGCACACAGCCCAACTAGGTTGCAGTGACAAGCAGTGCCCCAGAGTTGCAAACTGGATACTCCTAACATTAATTTATATTCTCACTCCAGCTGTCTAATAATAAAAAATGGGCTGTTGCCATGGATATGAACTTTCCCACTATCTCCATTACCAGCTTGGTGAATATGGGCATCTCGAGGCAATGTAGAAATTGTCTCATGTTTACTGACAACAATTTAATTCTCAAACAATCTGACATGGCAAGTGAGAGGTGTGTTTATACAACATCATTGGAGGCAAAGTTCTCAAATAAAAGCACTCCCAATGTCAATAAGGTTGTCAGTAGTATGCACGCTGCACCCATCCCACATAATTCAAAGCAGACATATTGACCCACATATGATAAGGTACTTAAATGTAACCTTCCTAAACCTCAAAATCTTCCTAGATGAAGTACACACAACATATATTCCCAGCAACACTGAGTGGACTCTTTCAAAACAACACCCACATCAACACATAAAGCCACATCTCATGGAGCCTGTACTTATAAATCCAAAAGGCAAGCCATCACACAATCCAGCATTCTGGTCATTGGGGATCCCATTGTGAAACACACTGATGTAACTCATACCAGGCTGAGTAAGGACAAAGTCACAGTCAGTTGCTTATCAAGGACCAGGATCTGCCACATTACACACATACTCAGGTCATTAGACCACAGGTACCAGTATGGCACAGTCACAGCCCATGTATTACTAAATGACCTGAAATGTACCTCCCTAGACTACAAAGACAGACATCATGGAGTTTATGGAATATATGTCTCAGACTGGTATGAGCCTAGCATTGAGCAGCATTTTACCTTCTACAACGATGATGTCACAGTATGAACAAAAGATGACCAACTTTAATAATTGGCTTAGTTTCTGGTGTCTTTCTAAGGAGGTGCAATATTTGTTAGCATGGAAGAAGATGGTCAGCAGACCACACTGCTTTGTCAGGAATGATCAGTACCTCTCCCCTCTACGCTTTTGAATATTAGCTTAAGTATTATCCTCCCGCATAGTGCATTTTTTAGGCAATGTCAAACTGAAAGTACTTCCAACATAGCAAATCAAAACCAAGAAAATCTAAAGTTGTTACTGCTCAATGCTAGGCACCTATACAAAAGAATCATTTCCCAAAAAGCTGTCTTCACCTTACAGAATGATGACTTCTGTGTAGTCACTGCCTTCCACACATTTAGACCAGCTACTACAGAGACAGGGACTAAAGGTGGAGGTGTCTTGATTTAAATCAAAAATAAATATACTTCAAGGCTGGTCAAACAAGACAATGAACTTCAGCTTCTCCCTGATCATAATCACCATAGGTAAAATCCCATACCACTTCCTTGCAAGCTATAGGTCCCCCTCTATGACCCAGGAAACCCAGACTTATTTAAACTTACTAGAAATGTACACACACACACACACACACACACACACACACACACACACACACACACACACACACACACACACACACACGTATGTCCATATGTTGACATACCCACACAAACACAGGCATATGCACTCATATTCACTTTGCTCACCCATTTATCTAAACGCCTTTTTGTATATTTTGTAAAATCTATTATTCATACTTTCTCATTCTCTTTCTTGTCTCACACTTGTTAGTAGTCCTGATTTAGCTTATGCATATTTATTTATTGCATTGTTCAGTTGTATCTCTCTGACATCTGTATATACTACAGTGACTAAAAACTCAGAAATAAACCTGATACTCCAAACTTAATTTTGTTCTTGCTTACCCTAACATCATTTTCTCTTTTTTTGTCTTTGTTAATACTGCACATTTGTTTCACCTCTCTAACCTATCATCTTGTCCTTTTCCCATAGCTTTCACAAATTAATTCTGTCCTCAGTGCAAACCAATGTTCATCAAAAATAAATAACTTTTGCAAATTACTTGCTTTATATTATGGTAAGTAGCACTAAAATAAATATCTTTTTAAATGGAGATTGGGGAGTATTCCAGTCTTTGAGATGCAGCATTCTGTAATTTGCCTAGAAAACCTTATTCTACAGTTCTAGAAGGCATTCTTCATCTGGCAGTCAAGCCTTTTATTCGGCAATAGCTCTGTGGGTTCCTTCTTAGCCACAGAACAGTGAATGAACTCCTTCTCATGTAGATGTTGGAGAACAGCAGGAAGTTGACCGTGGATGTCCACATGTGTCTTGTTGACTTGATAAAGACATAAATCCTTTGTCTTGAAATGTTTTTTGAGAGTTGCTGCAATAATTCAAGTTCTTTGGAATGCTGCTGCATGAAATTCAGTCCCTCCATTTGCAAATTTGAAATTGCATCCACCTTCTCATCATTAATATTTGTAAATTCATGGTGGGCATTTCAATACAGCAGAATTATTTATTCCATACCAACATCTTACCACGTGATTTGCCACTGTAGGTTATCAAGACACTGCCAGTGTTTTGCAAACATCAGATCTG
>NC_056734.1:37487280-37629780 GCF_019279795.1 Protopterus annectens | reverse complement strand
TGTGTGTGTGTGTGTGTGTGTTTCTGTGCCCATTTGTGTGTGTACAGACAGGGAGTTTTGAAATAACTGAGGTTGCCACAGGTGACAAGAATCTAATACTAGTGGCAGTTATCTGCCCCAGCTGTGTATTTCTATTTTTGTGTGTCTTTTTGTCTCCATAATGCTGACTATCAGTTGCCTCAGTTTCTCTTCTCATCCAACAGGTCTCGCAGACCTGCTTTAGCCTCCCACAGATGACACCTGAACCATGTCTGTAGTCCATGAGGAGACTAAGGATCCTGGGGTAATGTCACACTTCCGTAAAAAGTGTTTTCTGCTATTTCTCCAGCCAAATAACATTGCAAAAGTAGGACATGCAATAGGTATCAGCACTAAATCACCCCTCACTTCCACAATGGCTCCAGTCTCCACCAGAGAAATCAAACAACAATAGTGTGTCCCAAGTGCACACATCCCCACACCTCCCAGGATGGGCGTGAACATCCTCTCTGCCTGTGCCTCAAGTGCCCAAGCTGCTATTTCAACTCACCTGGACTATAGACCGGTCTTCATCCCTATATTCCACCAGTGAAGGTTTAGCTGAGTATTGACAGTCAAGTAAGAAACAGGAACAAGGATATTTTATTCTATTGTTTGCAGATTCTTTGATCTTATCTGTCCATGGTAACAGCCATGGATATTTAGTCTCACTGCTGGAAGTAACAACATGATGTAAAAGTTTCTCTGAGTCTTTGTGATGAATACTTCTGATCTTGCTTTATTTTCTTAAGAAATAAGTGAAATTGGCTTGTGTGGATTGACTTTACAGCCATTAACTGTGAATGGCAGAAGAAAAGGTATCCATTCTTATGGAACCAACTACCCCAACTGACTATTCTTGGATAACTAAGTTGCAAGAGGAAGGAGATCTGATACTATGCCTTGCTATGTTTTGGACCTTGTTGGTCTATGGATGGCAACTTCCAGGAACATTTAACTTCATTTCCAGGAGTAGCAATTGACATGTTTTGGGGCCTGCATAGCCATAATGATGCAAGTTGCTTTTTAAATCATAGTAAGTTGAGTGAGTTAAGCAACAGAGGTAAGGCAGGTTAGCTGCCATGCTCTGTTTTACTTTACTTACTGACTTTTAAAGCTCATTTCATAATAGTCAGATTCTGTTTTTAATTTGCAAATACTAGCTGCAAAGATAGAAGAAATATAAAATAATAATATGCAGTGTTAACCAGATAGGCACACTACACAAACAGTCCTATGCCAACTAATAGATTAGTTTCTTAGATTACTGAGTGTGTTAAAAAATGGCTTGTTAGTAATATTGTTTCTGAATTTACTGTATAATTTTGAACATCTTTTTTATTCACCGTTTACCTTTTTGATAAATGCAATTTGTTCAAAGAGTTAACAACTTTGGACATATGTTTGTGGAAACTCTTAAGTAGAAAAATTTAATTAAAACAGTATATGATAAAACATATTCATAAGCTTTGTTTAGGATATGCCTTTATTTAGAGATGTTGTGACAAATATATGCACTAAAACGGCAGAGGACCTGCTATGCACAGTGGGAATTGTAAAAAAATCAGTTTTAAGGAATGTCTCTTAATAGTAAGGTTAGATAATGCACAATTACACTTCAGGTAAAATATGAGTGTCCATAAAGAGTCATACAGAGTAGAATAGAAAAATAGTGCAGAAGATGGAGAACTTGATACTTAGTTGAGGGATATAGATTTCTGGATGTCTGCAGCAGCAAATGAAATTAAGAAGAGGCTAAATTTGCAGTTGGTTTTCAGTTATAGCATGATCAGAGCAGGCTTTCATACAAAAATTGAGAAATATCTGTTATACACAGTAGTTATCCACACCTCAATGGAACTCCAGGAGACAGGAAACAGTAGATGGGCTTAACAGTTTTAATGCAGTAAGAAAGCACAACACATAAACGATACTCCTTGAAAATATGTTCATCCTCAACTTCATCAGATACAACTAACAAACTAAATTACATGCCTTAAATATTTCAATTAAATACAAATTCTCCAATAAAAACAGTGCATCACTAAAATTATCATGTTATAGGCTTTACCCACAATCCTTTTCACCACCACTAACATAAATAACTTAATGTACTTACTTGTTGTAAAAAAAAATGTATTTTCAAGGAGTATCATTTATGTGTTGTGCCTTCTTACTGCATTAAAACTGTGTTAAGCCCATTTACTGTTTCCTGTCTTCTGGAGTTCCATTGAGGTGTGGATAACTGTTTTTTAAGCTATAATTGCACCGTTTTCTCCTTCATTGTGGTTGTTACTGGTGTTATACACAGCAGTTGAAAATAACAGATTTATGCTATATTGCAGACTGAAACACAAAATGGATCTGCTAGGATTGAAAGAGATATTTGCAATTGGTGACTCAGCAGAGACAGGTTGGATAATGCATATGCAGGAAGAATAACTTAAAATGTTTGATCTTTCTGATTACTAGGGATCAAATGTTTGATATTTGCAAGTGTATGAATGATGTTTTGATATAAAATACAAAAGATGGTTCAGGTGGTGGTAAAGATGGGTGATAATAGTAGCAGTCTTCAAAAAGGACATCTTTTGAACAGTAACTGAAGGAAAATCCTTGCTACCCTAGAGATGGAGTACTGGTATCATGTAACAGTCATCATTGTCCTTACAAGATTTAGTAACAAACACCAGGCATGGACAGACAGACAACTGGCTGAATGGGGCTTTAAAGTAGAAATGATTTCTGACGGATATTGGTTTTTAAAAGAGAGGTCAGTTTTATGAGAAGTTTGAGTAATATGTATGGGATGGGTTATATCTGGTCAAGGAAAAAAAGATGAGAAAGTGGACCATTTGGGGACATTGATGAGATAAAAGATTTATCTGGAGTTGCCCACAGTCTGATAAATAATAAATCGGAGGTAACTTTGTGACTGAATGAAGACAAGTTTGATTTAGGAAATATGTAAGTGTTATACTTTGATAATGACTGGGGCAGTTGGGGAGAGCTCATGCTTAGAATTACTCAGCATCCTGATAACAGGGATGAGGGTTCAGATACCTCTGTAAAAAGTAACAGTGTGATTTAGATGATGGCAGAATTTTCTAACAAATGTATGCGGCCATTGTTATTATAGTTTGCATCATTTGGAAAAAGGGAGTTCACAATAAGCATTAAAAGCGATATTCAGGCCAATAACACTGCATGGAATACAATATCAGATAAATGCCTAAACATTATAGGAGACGGAACTGCTCCAGTTCACAGCAATTTGCCTAATAGAAAATTGCATCAGTTTGTGCTGGAGTTATTTTTATTTGATCAATAAAGAACTTGCGTTTACAGCTTAACAGTTCTCAGACAATATTAAACTTTGCACTACTGACTAGGGGAAAATGCCTTATTTGTATACAAAGGCAGCCCATCTGTAGCTAGAAATGATAGTGGTTGTATTGAAAGGAAGGTTGGTGATCTTGAAATTAATAGATATATTGGAAATACAGTAAAATATAAAGGCCAGAAATATATTGGTGGAAGAAAAGGAATAATGAAAATATGATTTTTTACCTAATAAATTAGGGCTGTTTAAAATAATTCAGTTGAGTGGATCTCAGTAGTACACAAAGCTGTACAGCAGCTGCATATAGACGGATGTTCCAATAATGAAGAAGATAGACTGCATGAATAAGAGATGTCAGATCCAAAAAACATAGATTTAGTTTAATAATAGAAAGAGCAAGTGGAGGAAGATTTAGACTAGAATTGGAAATATGGGGGATATGGGGGCTTGCAGGTAAGCTAGGCAATGGTCTAATAAAATGAAATAATTTAACAGGAAGGAAGGAAAGGGTCAAAAAAGAAAATAAGTTGGTGCAAAGTGCAACAGATAACAACAATGCGTTCTTAAGGAATGTGAGACAGGAATAAGGCATTGTTTTGACTGATTAAATTGGTGAAGTTTTAGATATGCTCATATATTTAAAGTATGTGGATAAAATTCAATAGTGATTCCACAACATGCAATATCACACACATTAAATATAACAAAGATAGCGGAAGTAAGATCACCAAATGAATAGTTGTCTTCATTATGTGGTTGGATTCCATTTTATGACCTTGAAACCTAGAAGATCAAATAACGTATAAAATATTAAAGGGAAGCCTGGGACTGAATCTGTTAGATAATTAATAGCAGTCTAAAAGACTGTACAGTAGTAGATAAATAAACACTTATAGTTCTAGTCTGCAAGCAAAGAAGGATGTAAATATTCATGTACTTCTTATAACATGAAAAGGTTTTTTCTGTGAGACATCACAAAGGCTGCAGGAGATTTTAATGACTGGATAATTGACAATTAGGAAGGTTGGGTAAGGTTGATATGGGTCCTTCAATCACAGTTAGCCATATTTGTTTATTTTGATTGAAAGACTTTGATGAGAAATAGAAACATTGAAGAAATGCTCCATAAGTTGAGTGTAGCCCACAGACTGTTTAAAAATTCCACACACATTGTGGCAGTTGACGGGAAAGTGACTAGTAATCTAAGAAACTATCCTGCAGTTAAACTTACAAGCCATGTCTTTTTGATAAGCAATAACTTCTGCTCAGAAACTGATCTGTATCAGGAATCATAATGTTAACTGAAGAGAATTTGCCAAGTACAAGAACACATTTAACCATGAACCAACTCTGTAAAAAATCAACTAGAGTTAAGTTATGGTTCTATGCAGGAGTCAAACCCTTCTCAGCAGACAGTTTAGACTGTGATACCTGTTAGAGCTTCCAGATACCCTACAGAGCAAATTCAAATACTTATTTTTTGTATTCTGGTGAGGGAAAGCTCTCCTACTGTTCCACCTTCAGAAAGGTTGCACCTTCCTAATAATACATTACTAAATGTTCCATGATAGTGCTACAATGTTACTTCACTGTACTGTGCTACTGTATTATTACTTTATTATTCTAAATTTCCGATCCTACATCCTGGCTAACAAACTACAACTGACCAGCACACCTACACAGTTAATACATAAAAAATCGTAAAAAAATAAATAAATCATTATACTAAGCTTCCTAACTGTTGCAGTGAAGGTTCTGATTGTCATTATCTGGTTAAAAAAGAAATGTTAAAACAATTTCCAGTTTATACTTTGAGCTCTTATTTAAGTAAATTTCTGATTTATCAGCAGCAAAATAAATGTTTCATTTTTTGCAGTACTGTAAGAGTTTGGAAATAAAATGTTTACATTTGTTAGAAGCCTCCATCAGTAAATATGACTGAAGGAATGTTTAATACAATAATTGCTACAATTAAGTAGTAAATCCATTTCATCTATAACAAATGCAGAATTTGCACTTAATGACATGGTTTACCTCTGAGAACTGACCCTGAGACATGTTCAAAAGAAGACCTAGTTCATTTTTGCAGCACTAAATTATGATCCCAAGAAGGAGTTATCTCTTTTCAAGATAGCATAAAGATTACCAAAAAGAGAGATAAAAGGGGAGAATCCACAGGCAGACATGGTGAAATTTCTGCTAGATAAACATTGATAGAGGAATAAGATAGAACAGAGGACAGTAACTCATGCAAATATTCAAAAACCAGTGATACATAATCACTAACAGGATCTAGTCATTGGCTTCACACTTGTTGTGTTGTTGTGTCTTTCGGCTTTTCCCGGTTAGGGGTTGCCACAGTGGAACTCCAGTCCGCTAATGATTGGCAGTAGATTTTTACGTACCAAATTGCCAGCTCTGATGCACAACCTTCAATGAAGGTACGCCCATTCACGCATGTCTCCACAGAGAAGATGCTTTAGCTGAAAATCAAACAGGACAACATCTTACTGTGAGGCGACAACGCTACCGCAGCACCACCACCGCAGTACTTAGTACATTTTCCACTAGTCAATATAAGATTTCCTAGAAACAGGCTTTTTTGCCTCCTTTAGTACCTTGCTGCACATTCTCATGAAATAGTTTCCTAACGGTATCAAAAAGGAATGTCCCAGGCAGTTACTTGGAGTGGTTTGAGACTGGGGTGAATCAAATTCCCCTTGTCAGGTATAAGTCCAGTCTATGAGAAAGCTTATGGTAATTGCCCTTAGGCAGTTCCATAAGATTGGGGAACCATTGTTGCCTGAGCCAAAAGGGAGTCACTACAGGGACTTTTGGGGTCTTTCTGAATCTTCAGAATTACCATGGAAATTGGTGGACAAGGTGGAAATGCATAAAGGAACATCTCTGATCAGGAATGCGAATATATCTGTTTCCAGGCTTGCCTTCAAGGAATCTTAATGCAGAATTTGTTTAGTTTACTGTTTTTAAAAGAGATAAACAGATCTGTTTAAGGTGTTACGCACAAATGGATCAATTTCTAGAAGACCCCTTCCTTCAATTTCTATTCATGAGGATCTGTCCTGGTCCTACTCAACTTGTCTGCCACTATATTTTGATCTGACAGAATACAAAATAATTGGAGGGTTAAACCATACTGAAGAGCTACCTCCCAAACCATCATATCGATCTGGGTTGTTTGTAATCACCTGTAGAGGTCTGGGGACTATACAAGATAAAAATATTTTATGGTATGGATAACTGCTAACAACACACTGACTTTTATGTGGTTTGGACTGTCTGAAGAGTTTGATAGACCTTGCACCTTTACTGCCATAGATATTACTTCTTAAGCAACATTTAAATTGTCTGTAGCTACAGACTGATTTGGGATAGGGGAAGCAAAGCAGAGACCTAGATTTTGAGCCATTTGCCATCCCCACTAGTGCAGTTTCTTTTGGACAAAGCCCAAAACTGAAATACGGAATTCCAGTGGATGTGAATGCTGTGCCCATATGTTTTTTAAAAGCCACTTAAATCTCCTTATGTGCAGTGAGATGGATGATAATCAGAGAAGCCTTGAACCCTATTATCCTGAGATATTCTCTTTGCCAATGTCTGAGACTGTTTGGAGAAGCTCCGGAAAGTCTGCAGATAAAAATATACCTTTTTCTATGTAAGAAAAGCCTTTTGTTGAGATGTATCTAAAAGGCAGCCCAGAAATAAAATCTTATTTGAAGGATTGGAGAAGGTATTTTGGACATTTATCTGGCACCCCAAACTGATAAGGAAAAAAGAAATCTGCATTAAGGACTCCTGACATCAAGCAAAATATTCTGCAATGAAATGTGAGTCACCTAAATAAATATATAAATGCCTTGCAGTCTCAAATGAGCTATGGCTGGAGAACAAACTGCAGGACATAATCAGTCAAAAACAGTTATAACTGGTGACTTCAATACAAATATCTTAGATTGTAACGAGACTCATTGGAATGGATTTCCTCCTTAATAGCAAAACACTGCTCAGTGCTACAAGAACCAGAATATACCACAATTAAACTGTATAACATTTCTGGATGTTGTAATTACATCCCAAACAAAGGCAAATTGTTCAACATACTACTACATATGTTGAGTGACCTCTATCTCACTGCAGAAACACTCTCATTTAAAATCACAAAAAAACCTATAACCATCACAACAATGGCCATCACAGAAGAAATTGAAGACCAACTCAGTTCTTAATTTTATAATTTACCAACAGGATGACCTTACCAAAGCACTAGAAATATAAACTGAAATAATACATGGTAAAAATTGATAAAATATACCATGTAACAATGAAAGGAAATTAATTAAAGTTGAGTTATGTCCAGAGATTATAGCAGAAGCTTATAATGGAAATGTCTCTGAAGGACAAGGAGTCCTCTAAATAGAAGTGGTTTGAAACTCACTAGATGTTAATATCTTCCTCACACCCATAAAAGTTATCAACTACAGGTAAAAATGAAAAAAAATGCGTCTTTATATTGCAATTCTTGTTTATATTACATTAACTTACCTTTAATTTCTCTATAAACTGCCAAACATTTCTCTATTAAATCACCATCATATAACTTGTATCTATTCTTAACCAATGCTTTCATATTATGTCTAATTTGGTATAATTACTTAAACTGTAATTGCGTTTTTATATTAATCTTAATGACTGCAAAATCAATTGTTCTTAAGGTGTATTGTAATAATTTGGAGCTTTTCTCCCTGGGCATCCCATGAAAATGGGCTCCTATCCAGTCAAGCTTTCCAAGTAATCAAATGTCGATAAATAAATTAAGAAGAAACAAAAGGAAGCCATCTCGTAGACAAAACTTTGGAGAGTCACCAAGAACAGAGTAAATCTTTACTCTAATCATTCATTAAGCATATTAATCTGTGCAAAGCTTTCATTGAAATTGTAATTATCATCTCAAACAGTTTTGTCATCAAAGGCCCTCACAATCAGTTTATTATGCTAGCTTTGTTTTCAAAGCCATTTCCTATAAAACAATGTGTGAACATTTAGAAAACATCTCAGATAAGTCCAGTCTAAACCCATGAGCCATCTACTCATCTATTCTTTGCATGGCTCCAACTCATATTTGTGAATAACTTGCACATATCTAACCTATCCTGAACTATAGACAAACTTTTTAGACTGTTCACACATGACACCATTCTACCTTGTCCTAAAAGTACTACACCTACCAGCACTCAGCATTTCTTAAGCACTGTCAATTTTTGTCCAATAACTAACATAGCTGAACAAATTATATGTTGCCTAATTGTGGAATACATCAGCACTATAACCTAATGTATGACTGTCAACATTGTTTCAGGGAAAATCATAATATATTCACCACCATACATACAGCTAGTGACTTCATTTGGTAGAAACGAATCAGTTAGCAAGTGGAATATTTGTGGATCTAAACATAGATTCAGATCCTGAGACAGCTTAAATCAACCACCAAGGACGAGGACATCACCATACTATTCACAATGCTTGTACCACTGAAATGCAAGAGGAATAGCTATCCTGCACTGAAACAATGTAAAGCTTACTAAATATCAACACAGAATCCCACCCTTGATAAGGATGACATTTTATTTACTTTCCTCAGTCTAAACAATGAAAAATAAAACATCTGCTGCACTGTATTTTACTTTCCCCCAAACAAAAATAAATACCTTATATCTGAAAACTTCCTAACATGGATTGCCTGCTGACTTTATTGCCTCATTGTTACACAAATAACTGATTTTTTCTTTTTAATTTGACCCTGGTAAAAGTTGGAGAACAATGTTTCTATTCATTGCTTGTATTCATCCCATAGAGTTGGATTGCACTGCAGTTCTAATAGAAACATTAACTAGGTAGGAAAGATAACGTCACAAAATAGAGACATTATTTAAGTAAGGACTGCTTGTGATAAGGGAGTGACTGGAGTGCTGAGGTAGAAATGACTGCTGGTGCAGTTTATTTTGTGATATAGTGGGTTAAGAAGAAATGAAAGTGGGTGGCAGGAGCAGCTTGAAATATGTGGAGTCATAGTTCAACATGATTCACAGAAAGGTAATGCTATTTTATTTTTTATACAAAGAGATCATAGTATCTTCCTCACACTGAGAAAAGTTGTCAATTACAGTTAGAAAATAAGATGAGTCTGCTTAAGTGAAAACAAAAAATACCCTATTTGAGGCAAATTTTGGAGTCATGAAGAATAGAGAGAATCTTAAAGCATTCATTCATCCTATTACATAATCTGCGCAATGCTTTCATTGAAAGTATTAAATTCAAATGCCTCACCTCAGAAAGCTTTGTCAACAAAGTCCCTCACAATCAGTTTATTATCCTAACTTGTTTTTCTGAGACATTTCCTACAAAACAATATGTGAACATTTAGAATATCTTCAAAATAAGTCTATCCAAACCTATGAATACTCTACCCCTCTATTCTTTGTATGATTTCACTATGGAGCCCTTCTTGTAGGACTCAATTTCATCTAAGGCCAGACCTGATAAGCTACGACTCATGATCCAGTTAGCACTTAAAACTATATTCTCTGCTTTCAGAGCCCTGCATAACACAGGGTGGCTTGTTCTGGTCTGACTTTTCATCCCCATTTAGCTGAGTGGGGCTGCTCCTGGTTCTTCAGAGCTATGCATAATCATCAGGCCATCAATCTTTTGCATATTTGTCTCTAGTTCTGAAAAATGAAATACCTTGCCAGCTTTGTGCATGTGACACCAAGTCTTATTTTAAGAGATCCTTGGAATAACTACATTTTCAGGGTGGTATGTCTAACTACCAAGTGCCTTTTCTGGTATTAACGTGTAATAAATAAACATAAAACAAACAAAATATAATAATAAATTAAAAAAAACACAGGTATTTCAATGGCTCAAGAATCTCAGGGTTGCATATTATGGATCACAACATTGATAATGATAAACAAACCACATATATGAAGAGTCTGGGTATTTTATTGTATACCACTGTATAGACAAAATATAATGTAATCTACTCTCATTGGCTTTTTCCTGGTCCTTTACTGAATTGATAAAACAAAGCACAGATAATGTTAAAGTAAATGTTATGCATGGGACAGGTGCAGCATGTATCATAACCAGTACTGCTTTGATGGACATTAGCTGTCTGTTATGAGCCATAGCAATCCTGGATTTGGATTTAAAATTATATTAAAAACAATAATAAATCATACAATGAGCACATCAAAAAAGTAACTTAATATGAAATGCCTGGTATGAATTGATCATTACTGTGCAACCCCAAGAAAAAGGTTTTGAGCTAATATCATAGGTAATGAGAAGGTATGGATATGACTGGTCATGATTTTGGATGTACTTACTGATGAAGAGTGGTTGAGGCTGTTGGATAGAAATGCACTCTTCTTGCAACAATTCAAAACATGATCCAAAGAAGTCTATAAAAGTGAAAGGAAGTACATACCAGCATTTTAACATTATCTTTTTGGCTCCTAGGAGAATTACAATAAATCTCCTATAATTTTTTTTGAGTTGTTCAGTTGCATGAGTATTTTGTTCATTAAAGTGAAAGCGAATTTATTCAGTTTTATCTATTCATCTAGTTTTTTTTATATTTCATAATTGGAATCTGTGTGTTATCATTTGATTAAAGTTGCTTTTTAATTTGGGTGGGTTCATTCAGCTAAATTAGTAAACTTTAAATAATGAATTTTTGGTATTTAAACATGCACTGGACAGAGTGTGATTTAATGTCTTCTCAAACTTTTGAAGAGCTAAGGTTGGAAAAAGCATGGTGAAATCATCCATCTGTAATATGATTACTTGTTCAAATCATAAAGTGCCACCACTGAGTGAGAAATTCCATACTTAGAACATAAGAGTAGGAAATCCAACATTTTAGCTTCAGATAGTGGAAACAGATGCTTAATTCATATGGGGATGTTTAACTTGCCAAATGTATGACTTGGTGAAAAGAAGTCATGAGGCTGTATATAAAAATTATTATTTCATTTGTAAGTATGAAGATTTATTTAATAGACTAGACCATATACCAGGTTAACACAGGTTCATGTGCAGTTACTAGGCATCTGGTACGGAAGACCATTGAGAACCTATATGAATTTTCACAAATGCCTTAGAGCAGTGTCTGGTTCAATGACTTGCTCATTGCCACACAATAGGCAAATGAAGGCTTAGGGAATCAAATCCTGTATTAGCAGCTTGTTAACAGCTCATAACCCTAATCTTCTGTGCCAACCACTTCAGAATCAGGTCCTGTTGTACTAACAACTATGCATTCTCCATGGAAAGCTGCAATAGCACTGGCACATAAAATAGAAAGAATGCTGCACAGAATAGTGGGCATGGATGTGATTCATAAACAGACTGAGTCTTCCGAATGGGTAAATGGTGTGGCTACTGTGGTCAAAGCCAAAAATACCCCTATAGAGACTGAAGTGCAAGACCTGAATTAGGCTATACAGAGGGGAAATTATCCATTGTGTAAGACTGGACTTGTATTTGCATGCCAGGTGCAAAATATGTCTCTGTGCTTAATGCTAGTTAATGATTTTGACAAATTAAGCTAGAAAATGAAATATGTCAAACATACTGAGATTTCCATTTAGTATAACCTTAGGCCCTGAAGTGTTCCGGAGATATGTTAGACAGATATTGAAGCATTTGATTGTACTGTTAACATTATTTGTAATGTGCTGGGCTGAGATGTGACCAAAAAGATGACTTCCTGAAATGTTATGCTCAGACAGAAACAGAACTAATGGAAACTTTATATGGCTGTGATAAGTTATATTCATATACTGTGTGAAAAATAGATTTAAGGTAAAAATTATCATAAATCATTGCAAAGTATTTACAAGAATCTGCTCCACAATGCACCATTGACATTATAAATAATATTGTTACACTTTTAGAAACATGATTTGAGAGTAAGTTATAACCAAGCAGATCAGCTACATGTAACAAACATGCTGAGTCATTCATGTGTACTAGAGCAGAAAAATAACCTTCTGGAAAATGAAATGGAGGTTAACTAGGATATAGCACAACTACCCTTGACAAAAAAGACACTTGAAGAGATTCAAAGATGTGCTGAGGAAGAGCAGCAGAAAATGCTGAAATAAATATCCATGACGAGTTGACCAGAACATTCAAGTAGCATTATTAAACATATTCAGCCTTACTTTAAATTTAGAAAGCAAAATTTGCATTAAATTTTTTTTATTTAAAGCAGGGAAAGCCACAGATAAAACAGTATTTGAAATAATGCAGAAATCTCATTTAAGGATAGTTAAGTGTAAAGAAAGAGCATATGATTGATTTTTTAGGATGGAAATGTTATTGTAAATAGGACAAATAATTCAAAGCCATGGTGTGTGCTATTTGCATTGTAATGGTAATCCAAGACACCCTGTGATGTCCAGCTCAGTTCACAAAAAAAGCATATTCTAAGACTGGTAGAGATTTTTTTTTCAGTATAAACAAAATAAGTATCTGATATATTTTGGTTACAATTTAAAGTTTCCTGGAAGTCATAAATCTGACTGGTACTGTGAGTCAGTGTGTTGTCAATGCATTAAAGGTTAATCTAACATGGCATAATATTCTTGATTTGGTCATGGCAGATAGTAGCCTGCAGGATGTAAGTGCAAATTTCTGGAGATTTTCAGAGGAAAGCTATACATATTTTGCTCAAATTGAAAGATCAGTTCAAACTTTGAAGCATATGATAAACAAGCTGCACAGCAGTGGAAGTGCCTGTTGTACTGTTTTACAGGATTTTACAAATCGTATATTATATTGAGATGTGACAGAAAGCAACCTGAAGCCACTGTTTTTTTTTTTTTTTTTTTTTTTTTTTTTTTGGAAACGAGCAGTTAAGAAATTTGTTGTGAAAATATCAAATAATGAATAGCTGAAATGCAGCAAATGTAACAACACATCTGCTGAAGTTGAATAGTAAGCCTTAGAGTGAGAGTGAAAGAGAAAGAGACATTACCCATGATGCTTCAAATTAGTGATGTTCAGAAACCACTCGCTAGAACTGTCATCAAATTTTGTATCATTATAAAGTGACTGTTCAGGTCCACCTTTAGGCGCAAGTACTAGAAATGTAACTGTGTCCTCCCACAAGATGTTTAAGATTTGATAGATCTATACACACACACACACACACACACACACACACACACACACACACACACACACACACACACGCACATATGTAAGTTGTTTACACTATAACTAATCAAATTACATCTGGAAAAGGTTACAGACAGATAAAAACAATTGGCTATAACCTCATCATGATGAAAAACAAAAGACAGAGCATGTTTTAGAGGGGCAAGCCCCTCTACAGCCTCCATGTAGGGATATGCCCCCACAGTCTCCACAGTCCCAGAAATATGAAGAAGAGAGAACTCTTCCAACAATCAGTGCCAGAACACACACACAGAAAGTGCTTTAAGAGTTTAGCCTTTATCAAAATACGAGAATGCATGAAGTGGCATGCAGTCTGACTGGTAAAGTCTTAGAGCAAGCAGCACATCACCGAGTGTCTGTCTCCCATTTTGTGATTAATAAACTACATAGGTAATAACCACACTATCCACTCTTCCCAGTTTGCATTTTTCCTTACAAATGTATCCTTATAATGCCATTGCCCACTCTATTTCATTTGTATGGCTTTCAGCTTAATGCACTGCTCACCAGGTTTAAATGATATCTCACAGCACATTCTTCAGGAAATTGTGGCCATGAGTTTATATCATATTGGTCCAAAAATTTTAAGATTTTACTCTCAAAACTCCAAAACAAGGTGTTTATAGAGCATATTTCTTTCCCTTCCTCTTGAGAGAGAAACCTTTAGAGCCTCTTGTGATTCATCGCTCATTTACTTTGAAATTTCAGCCACACCAGCCTTCTTTTCCTTGCATTGTGCCACTATAAATCTATTAAACTTTTGGTAATTTATGGGGCGTTTACTATGTAGTGTCAGCAGCTGAACTAGACTGTCAGAGAAACCTGATGCCACTGATAGATGTGGGACTGAATAAGGAATAGTTCCTGTTGGCAACTATTTTTAACTAAAAAGTTTAATTTATTCATTATCCAGTGATCTGATGTTTGTTGAAACCATTTTAGTCATGATTCAGGACATAAAGACAAGGGAAGGGTAACATATATATGCCTTTACATTAGTAAACAGGTCAGAGGGTACAGAGCAACAAAGCTGCTGTATACAGACCATGTGGCATTAAGGAACACATAAGTGCCAACAAGCATACTTTTGGTAGGTGAAGGGAATCTGGTCTAGCTAGAAAAAGACCACCTAGGACCTAAGAGAATACTCAAAACTCCCAACACAAAATGAACAGTTGTTAGGACTAAACAACAGATCCTGGAACTATGACAGAGAAATCTTTTCACTGAACCATCCTGTTAATCAATCCTAAACTAACAAAACTCAGATTTAGACATTCTCGTGTTGTTGAAAATGAAATAATTTATTACAGCCTTTTGTAAATAACTTCAGATGCCAAGTTTAGAACATACTGGCCTTTAAGCAGCTTGTCAGCCACAACCCTATGTTTATATTCTCTACTGCCATTATATTGCTGTTGTTTAAAATGCTTGCTTTTTTAGTCAATTAATTAAGAATGTATTAATAATTATGTTTCCTATTGCCTACAAAAATGAATGTTTGATATCTTTTAATACTCAGAAAATATTAGAATTTAAGAAGGGTGACCTATTATATTGGAATCAATTTCTCTCAGCTAATAAAATAAGTTCTGCAGACTATTTGATCAGCAGATATAGTTTGCAAAATTGCAATTGGCTGGACATCCAGACTTGTAAGGATTTTATACATACTACCCTCATACCCTCATTAGAGGTATACAATAAGAGTAACTTAAATATCTTGGATTTTATCTCAACAATCATTAATAGCTCAGCCAAGAATACTTCATACATATCTGTTATTTATAAAATTCTCAGAAATTATTTTAGCAAAACAGATGTTTGTTTTTGGAAGTATTCAAGTGAAGTTAATAAACAAGTATTCTCAGAAAAAGATAAAATCTTTGTTTACAGTCAGTGAAGGAATCCACATCTTCCCTGTTCTGGCATGTATACACATGGAAATGTTTACATAGATGTTTTTTTCACCCCACATAGACTAGTAATAATGTACAAGAAAGATGAAATAAAATGCTGGAGATGTGGACACCCTGATGCTGACTGGATACATATGGTTGTTAATTGCAAAATGATCCCCCATTTGGTTAGACTTTAAATATCTTTGTAAAGCTCTATGGAATGACAACTGTATAATTTCTGACTCCTTTATCCTTTTCAATGCTCCTGTTCCTGAAGGCATTCCTAAAAACTAAACAGATTTACTATGGTCTATCCTTTCTACAGCAAGGAAAATTGTTACTAAAAATTGGAAGTCTCAGTCTACTCCTGTCTTTAAAGTTGGGTTTATTCATCTTGTGAAATACATTTGTAAGAATGAGATTGCTACTGTAAAAGCAAGGATTAACAACATAACTAATCATTTAATTGCTTGGACAAACTTGTCTAATCTGTTAGGGAAATATAAGTGTTCTGTTATGTATATTGCTTTTTTAATTGTCATGGACATTGTATATAGTTTATTTGTTTTTTCTTGTTACTATACTGTTAAGTTATTGTGTTATAAAGTGAATAAAAGCATTATGCGAAAAAATCATTTCTGAAAAATGTTAAGATTGGATTTTCTGACTGTATAAAGAAACTTCTTCAACAATCTTGTCAGTTGCTGTATTAATGCATATGACCCTTTTTGTAGTAATATTTATTTTACTCATGTTCCCTGAGCTGATGTTAGCACCACAAACAGACTAGACTTTCAAATAATAAAATATCAGATATATTGCCTTCTACACCAACCAGAAGTAAATTCTAAATAATCTATAAGAAACTGGTTGTGATGAAAGTAGCCAGAAAGCAGCACAATGGAATAACTATTCCTGAAGCATTTCTTAATTATTCAGGTTTTCATATCCCTACAAATGTTCTACTAAGGCATCATTGATTTCCCGGTTGTTTCAGTGGACATTTTCAAGGCTACAAAATATAGTCATAAATAAGAAAATGAGCTGGATCAGAAAGGAATGAAGTATGATGTTCCTGTAGAGACTGTCCTTTTATTAATTTATTGAACATTTGTTTACCAGGAAAGTCCAACTAGGATAGAGCACAGTTTCAACAAAGACTCAGGGAGAAATACTCTAGACATGTCTTTGGATTGTGGGAGGAAACCAGAACACCCAGAGGAAACCCACACAAATGTAGGGAGGACATAAAGACTCCACACAGAAGGCACCCTAGCCAAGAATCAAATATATATATATATAAAATTCTGTACATCCACAATGGAAAAATATCATTTTGTTTAGCTTTTACAGCATAGGACCTTCATTGTTCTCTCTGGCACATAAACACTGTTACACTCTATGTAGCTCTTCCAGAAATGAACTGCCCATAAAATCAAAGCTAGGGATGCAGGCCTGCCCAAAGCCATGATTAGTTGTAAGCAACACCACCAGGTATACCTCCACACAGGCTCTTAATGGTCTAAAATTGTCCATACCTTTAAGATCTTCAGGCAAACTCCTGCTGACTTCTTTGTAAACCTTGAAATAATGACCTGATGGCCTAACTTACTAAAGTACTTTAACTAGAGAACCTTCTTTTATAAAACAGTTGTTGTCATTTAAGACCTCATTTCTGAATAATACATGGGGGCTCCTGACTGTCTTGTAAGAATATCCCCACACATCAGTTATTTTATGGTATACTACCCCTTTTCTAAACTGAATGCATTACAATAGAAAACTAGAGGAGACAAAGCTAGAGATGAGGAAAGAGTCCAACGGAACATTCTTAAACTTGGAGAAAGCACATAACAAGGTTCTAGGAAAACTGATTTAGGCAGTCCTCCAATGGACTGAAATATTGAAAACATTGGGAAAACTAGTTCAGACTATGCACAAAGAACCAGTGATACAAATACAGTGTTTGGACACTCAGAGAGATTCCCAGTGGGAGTGGGTGTACATCAGGGTTCTGCTCTGTGTTCCCTGCCATTCATAATGGTCACTGACTACATTAATAAACAGACCAGAGGGGACAGAGCAACAAAGCTGCTGTATGCAGACCACATAGCATTACAAGTGGCCTCTGAATAGGAACTTCAGAAAATGAAAGGGGAATTGAATACAAAATTGAAGGCATGTAGGATTGAACTGAATACAGACAAGAGAGTTTTTGGGGAGCAAAAGGAGAAAATCAGAAAATGCCAAAAAAATGAGGCAGAAAGAAAAGCAGTGGAACAGATTAACTGTTTTATGTATCTGGGAGGGGTGATTAAGTAGAAGGCAAATATGAATAAGAAGATAAAAGCTTGAAATGGAGGGGCTGCAGTCAACTGGCACAAAGTGCTAGGTGGATTCTATGACTGAAGAATGCCAAAGAAGCTGAAACGTAGCTTGTACAAAACAGTGATGTGGCCAGTACGTCAGTACTGCACAGAAACCTGTGCAGTAAAGGCAGAGCTGTTAAGGAATTTAGGGGTGATGGAAATGAAGTACATGAGACTGGTGGTAGGAAGCACATTATATGACAAATGAAGAAATGCTGAGAACAGAAGTCAGTGTAGCTCCAATTGCAGATAAAGGGAACATGTCACAGTGGTTTAGGCACATGAGCAGGAAAGCATACAATGATTTGTTTAGGAAGGTTTGTGAGAGACAGGAAGAAGGCAAGAGGAAATTAAATCATCCAGCTAAGGAATGCATGGATTATGTTAGAGAAGACCTGTAAAATTCAGGAATGGCTATCAAAGAAGGTAGGAGAGTGGCACTGAAGTGACAGAGCTGGTGACACCTGACATGACATCCAAATCCCATGTAGAAAAATGGGAAAAGAGTTTGTTGATATGAAGAGCTGGTGTTATGGAAAAGGTGCCATAAATGAACAAACAGCACCACTCACAGAAGTCATGGGACTGGTGCATTTTGGATATTTTAACAGTCATTTCATCCTATGATGGTTTGAGGAAAAATCAAGAGTAAGAAACTAAATTCTGTCTACTCAGCTTTACTTTTTCCTCAATCCTTTCAGCACACCTTAACTAGCCAAGAGTGTCCTTTAATAACTGTGGAACAAATAACCTAATTAAGCTGGCAGTCTCTTGGCTACTAGATCCCAAAAGCCATGGACGTGTAGATGATTTTAGATACATTTTTGATTTTTTTCCAACCTTTTGCTCCAATGAAATCCTGAAACAAAACATGAATAAGGAAAGAAATTTAGTTTTACTTTTTTCTTTCGAGGAAGAAATAAGTTGTGCCTGACAAAATAACAGTAAGTAGTAAAGTGAGATGACAAATGCTTGCAAAGATACATAAAATTATATCTAGGTATTGTTTATGCTTCCGTACACACCCACCCATCCATCCATCCATCCATCCATATATCCATCCACAACTCCTTTTTCCCATTTTTGCACATGGGGGGTGGTTTCACTTCAACAGTGACAATCATCTAGAGCCAAGGTTTACACTGCCAGATGGCTAGCCCTGTGGCAGTAGCTATTCCACACCACACTGTTTCATGTACACACACCTGTGGCCAGTTTAGAGTGTCCAGTCCACCTACTGCATGTCTCTTTGGAATATGGAAAGGAACCAGTGCACCCAGAGGAAATCCATGTGAAGAAAGGAGAGACATATACCCCAGCTGAGAATCAAATTGGATAATCTCTTGCTGTGAGGTGACAACACTGTCCTCTGTGCCATTGTGTCACCCCCCCCCAAAAAAAAAAAAAAAAAAAAAAAAAAAAAAAAAGAAAAAGAAAAGATAGTCAGTTTCTGACTGGTATGAAATGGTCACAGTCATGTTTCCAGTAGCTGCTATGAAGCATCCATATACAACATACCTTTTCACTGCTAACCCAAAAAGCTATCATCCTTCTCTGCACCACTCTAAGGTTAGACTATGAAGACACTAAAGGCACAGGTAAAAGACAGGTGTACATTTCATCCTGTTGCTGTTAGACATATATAAACTGCATGTCTCCTTATCCCTACCTCCAATGGATGACAACTAGTGTACATGTCTAATGTATGATTGTGAGGAAAGCAAAAAAATTATCATTGTAATGCATTCCTTTGTTGCTCCTAAACAGTACACTGCCCCTAGATGACTTATGCTGACAATCAGTGCATATCACTGAGGTTTGTATGGAAAGTTAAAGCAATAATGACCCCACTGACCCAGCCATAATACATGCTTTAGTGACTTTCCAAGACATCTAAGAGGATTATGAGAAAAGGTGAAAAACATAATGACTACATTGTTCTCATCTCTCCACTAACAAGTTACAGTAACTTTATATGCAAACCTCTGACTAGAACAATTTAAGACTAGGTGGGGGTTCAGGAAAGGACTACTACTACCAAGCCTGTGTCAAAGTTCAGTTATGCCACAAAGCATGTGGGGGCCACCAGATCCCTGAATTTCTAAGCACCCAGCTGCTCTGTGACACATTTATAACTTGCTTTTGAAAGACACACACACACACACACACACACACACACACACACACACACACACACACACACACACACACACACACAGGCACACACAGGCACACACGCACACTCATGCAAACACACTCACTCTCACACACACACAGACACACACACACACACACACACACACACACACACACACACACACACACACACACACACACACACACACACACAAACACATACACACACACATGCACACACAAGCATAAGTCATTTGAGTACTATACTAGTGTTATACGGAGTTCAGCAAATTCCTTACAATACATTGTGTGTCACCACTCCTGCCATGACAAATCATAAAATGGCATTTATCAATGAGCAAACAACAGAGGGGGAGACACTTTTTGCAGAGATGAGCTCTGCGCTTATTAATTGAAGCCACTTTACTGAGTATGTACACCTCAGATGAAGTAGCATAATAATAATAATAGTAATAATAATAATAATAATGATAGTAATTATAAAAGTAGTCCATCTTACTTCACACAAATGTGTACTTATTCTTGCCAAAACAGATTAGTGTCTGCTAAAGCTAAGCAAACAGCGATGTTGGTTATGTTCATCCGCAGATGCTCTCACCTAACATAGTTATACTAACTTATGTGCACACCTCAGATGTCTAATTGTGACAAAAAATGATGGTCATAACCCCTGCTGTCATGTGAGCACAATTAAACTGTCATTTATCTGGCTCATAGGAGATTACTAGGCTAATGGTCCTGTGGTCCTTACAAGCCTAGCCAAGAGTTTATACACAAAAAAGAAACCTCAATCAGCACCTGTCGCCCCTGTCAAGGAGGGACATGGGTAGAACCCCTGGGACAAATTTGTGGTTTCCCATCCACTCATCAAGGTTGAGTTTAAAGAGGGTCAGTGACGTATTTTATTTGACATGTATGGGGAGTCTATTCCAGAGACGGGGCAGCATCTGGGAGACAAACCTGTTTCTCCAGCAGGTTTTGTTAATGTTGCATATTATACTTAGGCCTTTTAATTGGGTAATGCCTGAGGAGTTAGACTTACGGATATGGAGCATCTCTAGTAGGGCAGAGTCTGAGACTGCTTTGTAGGTGAGACACAGATCACCTCTGAGCAATCTGTATGATAACGGGTAGAGTGATAGTGATTTGAGCCTGTCCACATAGTCAGGTGTTGGATGCCACAGATTCTCTTTGTGAGGTATTTCTGTGACCTTTCCAGCTGGTAAAGATGTTTGGAGAGGTACATACCAAATGGGGCATTATACTCAATTATTGGCCTAATGAGGGAGGAGTACAGAGAGGTAATAACCTCCTTTTTTCTGAATACAACCCCTTTACTTATGAGATGAACCAAGTAAAAGGCTTTTCTGACCACTGTTGCTACATGATGGACAAATGTGAGATTGTTATCAGCCTGTGTACCCAGGTCTCTCACCACAGGTTGTGTGCTTAGGAGGTTGCCATTGATGTGGTAAACAGTAGAGGCCATGTTTTTTGCTGAATGGTATGATAATACTTTTTTTGCATTTAACTTAAGTCCATGAATTTGGCACCAGTCATTTGTTGCTGTGAGACACTCTTGTAACATGTTAGTATCATTTGTGGAGTCAGTGACAACACCCAGCTTTTAGTTGTCCATAAACTTGGTCAGCCACAGGCCTTTTGTCTTTGCCTGGACCTCTAAGAATTAGATGCCAAACAGTAAGGGTCCCAGGACAGATCCCTGGGGAACAACACTAATGACAGGTCTGCTGTCAGAGGTGGAGGCACCTATTTTGACCTTGTGGGTTCTATAGTTGAGCCAGTTGGCCACCCACCTGATGAGATAGGGATTTATGCCAAGTTGTGTTGGCTTTTTGATTATGTCTAAGTGGGGGATTGTAAACACAATAGTACGAGGTAATCACCATGAAATGTAGTCTTCAGTATAATCAGGTTCCAAAAAATAGGCACGATAAAAGTCCAAAACACTTTATTACATAAAGAAATGAGCGCTTCCGCGTAGTGCTAGCTACGCTTCTTCAGATTAAATTACAAGGGTAACACCACACTTAAATACAAATATTTTTGGCGGGATCATTATTCAATGAACCTGTAATTACATCAATTGAATACAATCATTGTCCTACATCTCAATTAGTTGCATTTAGTTCAAAACTAACTGCAGTTAACAAGTCGTTCCAAAACAAAGGTAAAAGGATTCTTACCTCAACACCAAAACAGCATCACTCATCGTCATATATATATGCAACGAATGCCATAGTAATAATTAAACAAACTAGTGTCACTATATTAAATAACCAACACATAGTCTATTGTATAGGCTAAATATATCCAGGATATGAACCTTGGAAAAATGATGGAAGACATACCCAACTAAGCATATGCACATAAAAAGTAGCATAAAACGCACTCGACATTCGGACAAAACAAATGTCCTAAAATCAAATGTAAGGCAAAACACAATGAAAAATGGTTATCACCAAAGCACAAGGCCTTGGCAACATATCCATAGACACAAAACTGACAGCATCTCAATCTCCAGAATACGACAATCGTAACTAAGACAAACATTATGATAAACAATCATAATATAATAAGACCTTAAAAAACGCTAAAATTAGCTATCACAAGACAATATCAAACTTTTCTAAACTAATTACAAACATGTAAATGTGTGTAGCTACAACATATTATTACCTCCAAATAAATAACAGATAAAAAATACATAAATAAAAATTATGCCTAGTATCTGTAAAGCTATACATCTACGATGAATATATATGTCTGAAATAGCCCAAACAATAATAAGTTATGGACTATGATTCACCACTATAATTGTTGCATAAAAATATCTTGCTAGACTCAACTAAAGATGTACCAAACTGTTGCAACACAAAACATTGTAAAATATAAACATACAAAAAATGTATATTCACTACAAAAATACTAAAATACTAAAATGCATGGACTAAAAAATATCCACAGAAATGGGTGGAAAGGGTTATATAGAAGAACAATAACACCCACTTCCAAGGTCAACTAACAGTTCATACTAACATTATGTAAACTTACAATAGATCATATAAATATAAGTTACCTAAGCTTATTTCCAGGAATCTGATCAAACTACATAAATCAGAAAACTAGTAAATATTAAACTATAAAGATGATAGAACATCTAAATATCAACATTGCATCAAAACAGTTGTGTAAAACCACAACAAAATAATGCCTCGAATATTATATTACTTCCTCTCCACTAACACAGGTTTGATAGAAATAAAGTTGTTTAGACCTGGGGGTAAATGCGCTGCTAGCTTCAGAATCCAATGCAGCTCAGCTCTAGCTAGAGCATTGTCATTATCACCCCCTCTCCTGCTTACTGTCAGTATTTGCAATACTCTAAAAGTAAAAAAATGTGTGTGACAATTTTTCACATGTCTGGCCAAAGCATTGGCTTCATCCTGTTTACGGATATCGTAAAGATGGTCATAAATACGATCCCTTAGCCTCCTCTTCATCAACCCTACATAAAAGGCTGTGCATAATGAACATGTGGCCAAATACACCACGTTTTTTGTATTGCAATTAGCATAATGATTGGGCTGATAAGTAAATTCCATATAGGGATGTTGGTAGGATTGTATTTTAGAGAGATTGTTACATCTATTGCACTGATGGCAAGGATAAGTTCCTTTAGTTATAATCTCTCCTAAAGTCAAATTGCTGGAACCTTTAGTATTAGTAACATGTTGGTCATTGCATAACAGCGACTTGAGATTGTCACTATTCTTATAGAAAAACCTAGGCTTAACACCAACAACATCTCTAACCTGTTTATGTATAGTAAGAACGTTCCAATTCCTGCTTACTATCTGTCTTATCTTTTCAACATCACTGGTATATTTAATGGTGTAACTCACCATATCGCCATAGGCCTTAGATTCATAGAATCTTTTATATGTATGTTGGTCAGAAATCACCAAATCATGTTGATGTAATGGTTTAATATCTCCTAGAATCTCCTGCCTTATACTCCTGACCATTAAAGAGTCATACCCTCTATTACTGAACAGAAGCTCCATTGTATCCGCTTCTCTCATCAAATCATGTTTATCAGGACATAGTCTAGATATTCTAGTAAACTGGCTTCTCACTATGCCCTGAAATGTGTGCCTGGGATGCATGCTGTCATATGCCAGTATTGCATTCTTCCATACGGATTCCCTATAGAGTGTCGGTACAATGGTACCTTCACTAGTCAACTTGAGTGTGACATCTAAAAAGTGAATCTTTTCAGATGAATGTTCTTTAGTAAACCTCAAGAAATCTGTGGTCGATTCCAGGTATCTCAAGAATATGTCAAAGCTTTCGATGGTGCCTTCCCATACAATAAATATATCGTCCACAAACCGTTTATAGTATCGTATGAACTTGGATGACTCATGTTGAAATAGAAATAGTTGCTCCCACCAGAAAACCACTAAATTGGCATAGGTATTTGCACAGGGAGTGCCCATGGCCACCCCCCATGTCTGTAGAAAATACCTATCGCCAAACATGAAGACATTATTATTTAAAATAATGTCCAATAGCTGGCAAACTAGTATAATCCTATCATTGGAAAAAGTTGTTTCCTTATGTAGTAGTTCTCTAATATACTGTATTCCAACATCATTTGGGATTGATGTAAATAGCTTCTCTACATCCATAGTGATGAGGAAATATTGTGTAGTACCCAAATCAAGGTGTATACTATTTAGGCTCTCTAACAATTGATAGGTATCTTTCAAAATGGTGGGGCAATTATTAACAACAGGCCGTAGAGTATTTTCTAGGAAGGTGGATATGTGGGAAGTTATCCAACCTTCACCTGATACTATCGGTCTCATTGGTATGGGCCAAGCTTCTTTATGGATCTTTGGAAGCCCTTTCAAAACCGGTATGACCGGATGAGGTTTTGAAAAATACTCATATAGTTCTACACTGATTTGTCTACATAGCAGAAGATCATATAGAGTATACTTCACTGTTTGTATAATAGTTGACACTTCTTTACTCGATAAATTCTTATAGGTCGTCTCATCTGATAGCAGATTAGTCATGCACGTCACATATTCTTTTGTATCTAAAACAACAACCCCCCACCCCTTTGTCAGCAGGTTTCACAATTAACATATTATCAGTCCTTAACTTTGCTAAAGCTTGGTTTTCACAGCTATTTAAATTGTAATATCTCCCTTTCTTATGGTGAACATTAGAGAACAAAGAATACAAATCTTTCTCACATAAATCCAGAAAACATTCCACCATGGGAAGCATCGGTGGCATAAAAGTACTTTTGTTTCTGTAGGGTAACAACGGCTCAGTCACCGCTGTACATTCACCACTGTTGGAAAAAAAAAGCACATAACAAGGTTCTAGGAAAACTGATTTAGGCAGTCCTCCAATGGACTGAAATATTGAAAACATTGGGAAAACTAGTTCAGACTATGCACAAAGAACCAGTGATACAAATACAGTGTTTGGACACTCAGAGAGATTCCCAGTGGGAGTGGGTGTACATCAGGGTTCTGCTCTGTGTTCCCTGCCATTCATAATGGTCACTGACTACATTAATAAACAGACCAGAGGGGACAGAGCAACAAAGCTGCTGTATGCAGACCACATAGCATTACAAGTGGCCTCTGAATAGGAACTTCAGAAAATGAAAGGGGAATTGAATACAAAATTGAAGGCATGTAGGATTGAACTGAATACAGACAAGAGAGTTTTTGGGGAGCAAAAGGAGAAAATCAGAAAATGCCAAAAAAATGAGGCAGAAAGAAAAGCAGTGGAACAGATTAACTGTTTTATGTATCTGGGAGGGGTGATTAAGTAGAAGGCAAATATGAATAAGAAGATAAAAGCTTGAAATGGAGGGGCTGCAGTCAACTGGCACAAAGTGCTAGGTGGATTCTATGACTGAAGAATGCCAAAGAAGCTGAAACGTAGCTTGTACAAAACAGTGATGTGGACAGTACGTCAGTACTGCACAGAAACCTGTGCAGTAAAGGCAGAGCTGTTAAGGAATTTAGGGGTGATGGAAATGAAGTACATGAGACTGGTGGTAGGAAGCACATTATATGACAAATGAAGAAATGCTGAGAACAGAAGTCAGTGTAGCTCCAATTGCAGATAAAGGGAACATGTCACAGTGGTTTAGGCACATGAGCAGGAAAGCATACAATGATTTGTTTAGGAAGGTTTGTGAGAGACAGGAAGAAGGCAAGAGGAAATTAAATCATCCAGCTAAGGAATGCATGGATTATGTTAGAGAAGACCTGTAAAATTCAGGAATGGCTATCAAAGAAGGTAGGAGAGTGGCACTGAAGTGACAGAGCTGGTGACACCTGACATGACATCCAAATCCCATGTAGAAAAATGGGAAAAGAGTTTGTTGATATGAAGAGCTGGTGTTATGGAAAAGGTGCCATAAATGAACAAACAGCACCACTCACAGAAGTCATGGGACTGGTGCATTTTGGATATTTTAACAGTCATTTCATCCTATGATGGTTTGAGGAAAAATCAAGAGTAAGAAACTAAATTCTGTCTACTCAGCTTTACTTTTTCCTCAATCCTTTCAGCACACCTTAACTAGCCAAGAGTGTCCTTTAATAACTGTGGAACAAATAACCTAATTAAGCTGGCAGTCTCTTGGCTACTAGATCCCAAAAGCCATGGACGTGTAGATGCTTTTAGATACATTTTTGATTTTTTTCCAACCTTTTGCTCCAATGAAATCCTGAAACAAAACATGAATAAGGAAAGAAATTTAGTTTTACTTTTTTCTTTCGAGGAAGAAATAAGTTGTGCCTGACAAAATAACAGTAAGTAGTAAAGTGAGATGACAAATGCTTGCAAAGATACATAAAATTATATCTAGGTATTGTTTATGCTTCCGTACACACCCACCCATCCATCCATCCATCCATCCATCCATATATCCATCCACAACTCCTTTTTCCCATTTTTGCACATGGGGGGTGGTGTCACTTCAACAGTGACAATCATCTAGAGCCAAGGTTTACACTGCCAGATGGCTAGCCCTGTGGCAGTAGCTATTCCACACCACACTGTTTCATGTACACACACCTGTGGCCAGTTTAGAGTGTCCAGTCCACCTACTGCATGTCTCTTTGGAATATGGAAAGGAACCAGTGCACCCAGAGGAAATCCATGTGAAGAAAGGAGAGACATATACCCCAGCTGAGAATCAAATTGGATAATCTCTTGCTGTGAGGTGACAACACTATTCTCTGTGCCATTGTGTCACCCCCCCCACCTAAAAAAAAAAAAAAAAGAAAAGATAGTCAGTTTCTGACTGGTATGAAATGCTCACAGTCATGTTTCCAGTAGCTGCTATGAAGCATCTATATACAACATACCTTTTCACTGCTAACCCAAAAAGCTATCATCCTTCTCTGCACCACTCTAAGGTTAGACTATGAAGACACTAAAGGCACAGGTAAAAGACAGGTGTACATTTCATCCTGTTGCTGTTAGACATATATAAACTGCATGTCTCCTTATCCCTACCTCCAATGGATGACAACTAGTGTACATGTCTAATGTATGATTGTGAGGAAAGCAAAAAAATTATCATTGTAATGCATTCCTTTGTTGCTCCTAAACAGTACACTGCCCCTAGATGACTTATGCTGACATTCAGTGCATATCACTGAGGTTTGTATGGAAAGTTAAAGCAATAATGACCCCACTGACCCAGCCATAATACATGCTATAGTGACTTTCCAAGACATCTAAGAGGATTATGAGAAAAGGTGAAAAACATAATGACTACATTGTTCTCATCTCTCCACTAACAAGTTACAGTAACTTTATATGCAAACCTCTGACTAGAACAATTTAAGACTAGGTGGGGGTTCAGGAAAGGACTACTACTACCAAGCCTGTGTCAAAGTTCAGTTATGCCACAAAGCATGTGGGGGCCACCAGATCCCCTGAATTTCTAAGCACCCAGCTGCTCTGTGACACATTTTATAACTTGCTTTTGAAAGACACACACACACACACACACACACACACACACACACACACACACACACACACACACACACACACACACACACACAGGCACACACAGGCACACACGCACACTCATGCAAACACACTCACTCACACACACACACACACACACACACACACACACACACACACACACACACACACACACACACACACACACACAAACACATACACATACACACACACATGCACACACAAGCATAAGTCATTTGAGTACTATACTAGTGTTATACGGAGTTCAGCAAATTCAATACAATACATTGTGTGTCACCACTCCTGCCATGACAAATCATAAAATGGCATTTATCAATGAGCAAACAACAGAGGGGGAGACACTTTTTGCAGAGATGAGCTCTGCGCTTATTAATTGAAGCCACTTTACTGAGTATGTACACCTCAGATGAAGTAGCATAATAATAATAATAGTAATAATAATAATAATGATAGTAATAATAAAAGTAGTCCATCTTACTTCACACAAATGTGTACTTATTCTTGCCAAAACAGATTAGTGTCTGCTAAAGCTAAGCAAACAGCGATGTTGGTTATGTTCATCCGCAGATGCTCTCACCTAACATAGTTATACTAACTTATGTGCACACCTCAGATGTCTAATTGTGACAAAAAATGATGGTCATAACCCCTGCTGTCATGTGAGCACAATTAAACTGTCATTTATCTGGCTCATAGGAGATTACTAGGCTAATGGTCCTGTGGTCCTTACAAGCCTAGCCAAGAGTTTATACACAAAAAGAAACCTCAATCAGCACCTGTCGCCCCTGTCAAGGAGGGACATGGGTAGAACCCCTGGGACAAATTTGTGGTTTCCCATCCACTCATCAAGGTTGAGTTTAAAGAGGGTCAGTGACGTATTTTGTTTGACATGTATGGGGAGTCTATTCCAGAGACGGGGCAGCATCTGGGAGACAAACCTGTTTCTCCAGCAGGTTTTGTTAATGTTGCATATTATACTTAGGCCTTTTAATTGGGTAATGCCTGAGGAGTTAGTCTTACGGATATGGAGCATCTCTAGTAGGGCAGAGTCTGAGACTGCTTTGTAGGTGGGACACAGATCACCTCTGAGCAATCTGTATGATAACGGGTAGAGTGATAGTGATTTGAGCCTGTCCACATAGTCAGGTGTTGGATGCCACAGATTCTCTTTGTGAGGTATTTCTGTGACCTTTCCAGCTGGTAAAGATGTTTGGAGAGGTACATACCAAATGGGGCATTATACTCAATTATTGGCCTAATGAGGGAGGAGTACAGAGAGGTAATAACCTCCTTTTTTCTGAATACAACCCCTTTACTTATGAGATGAACCAAGTAAAAGGCTTTTCTGACCACTGTTGCTACATGATGGACAAATGTGAGATTGTTATTAGCCTGTGTACCCAGGTCTCTCACCACAGGTTGTGTGCTTAGGAGGTTGCCATTGATGTGGTAAACAGTAGAGGCCATGTTTTTTGCTGAATGGTATGATAATACTTTTTTTGCATTTAACTTAAGTCCATGAATTTGGCACCAGTCATTTGTTGCTGTGAGACACTCTTGTAACATGTTAGCATCATTTGTGGAGTCAGTGACAACACCCAGCTTTTAGTTTCCATAAACTTGGTCAGCCACAGGCCTTTTGTCTTTGCCTGGACCTCTAAGAATTAGATGCCAAACAGTAAGGGTCCCAGGACAGATCCCTGGGGAACAACACTAATGACAGGTCTGCTGTCAGAGGTGGAGGCACCTATTTTGACCTTGTGGGTTCTATAGTTGAGCCAGTTGGCCACCCACCTGATGAGATAGGGATTTATGCCAAGTTGTGTTGGCTTTTTGATTATGTCTAAGTGGGGGATTATGTTAAAGGCTTTGGCTATATCAGTGTTTTTACTCTGCATCTTTACACTTTGATTTTTGGAGCAGACCTTCAGGGAACAGCGATACTGTGTTTCTACTATATCAAGGTAAGGTGTATATACTGACTTTCCCTCATCCAGAGCTTTGGTGACATTGTCAAAAAAGTCAACAAAGTTCAACAGGCAAGATCTGCCCTTGATGAATCCAAACTGGTTGGTATCAAGTGCTTGGAGATAGCTTATATCCTTGTTTGTGAGATGCATAATAATATGCTCCATGGCCTTGCAGATAAGACTTGTCAAGCTAATGGATCAATAGTTTCTGGGGTCAGTAGAGCCACCACCTTTGTGCAAGGGGATGACAATGGCAGTTCTCCACTCTGCTGGAATGAAGCTTGTACTTAGGCTATGGTTGAACAGGATGCTCAATGGTAAGGCTAGTTTTTGTGGGAGATGGTGCAGAATACAGCCTGGGATACTATTAGGTCTCATGGAAGCCATGTTCTTTGCCTTGGATAGGGACTTTAACACTTGAGTTATGGAGATGTGAGGTGCGGGACAAGTATGAGGGATGTCAAATGTGCCTTTGGGGGGAAAGGGGGGGGGTGAAGTTTGCACTGAACCTATCTGCTAGCAGGTTGGCTAAGTCAACAGGATCAATGTAAGTTGTACCATTAAGAACTAATTTGGAACAAACCAGGGTTTTGCCATGGAAGTTCCTGACGTAATTGAAAAAGGCTTTATGGCTACCCTTTGTTTCAGAGGCTAATTTCAATTCATAATTGGCTTTGGAGGTTTCCACTAGTGATCTAATTTGCTTGTTGAGGCCAAGGAGGGAGTTTTTCCAATTGCGAATGTGTGCCTTTTTACCCTCGGACAACAGTTTCTTCCTTTTTTTGTAAAGCCTGTTGATAGAGGATGTCCACCAGATAGGTTTGTTTTTCCTTGAGGAGCAGGTTTTAGTTCTGTTGGGTATGGCTGAATCCATGCAGTTGTACAGGTGCTTGTATACTGCAGTGCTTTACAGTTCAGCATAGATGTCTGCATCCTCTGAGGGGGTGGTGGTGTGAAGCTACTGATACCCTCCTTTAGAAGGTTGTAGTCAGGTTTTGAGAAGTTTTTTAGCCTAGTTATGACTGGGGGGTGGTTAGACGGGCTTGAAACTTCGAATGACACAGACCAATGATCTGATCTCATCAGGAAAGAACTTACTATAGGGGTGGTGCAGCAGTCACTCATGTTGGCGAGAACCAAGTCTAGAATGTTATCTCAAATTGTGATGGCTGAGACAAGCTGGACTAGTGCATTAGAACTGATGAAGTTAAGGAACTGTCGGGTGAGTGCATTAGAGCAGGAATACTTCAAACAGTCTATGGTGGGGTGGTTGATGTCACCAAGGATCAGGGTGTTAGGGAGTACCTTGATGGAGTCATGTAGATCCAAGTAGGAGGGGTTAGTGTCCTGAGTCATTGAGGGGGGTCTATAGCTGCCAATAACTTGGATGGGTATCTTACCAATTGTCAGTTGCACCTGGAGTAGTTCTAGTGCATCATGCTGGCAAACCGGTCTGGGTGTGTGCTTGTCTTTAATGAAAATAGAGACTCTACCACCCTTAGTCTTCTGAACTCATCTTGAGGTCAGAATGTGTGGAATGAGGTATAGTCTGGTAAGGCAAGGGATCTCTCCTCAGTCTTGAACCAGGTTTCTGTGACTGGACAGATATCTGCATCTTCCGGTGTGAGTATAGCCTCCAGTAAGTGCATTTTCAGGTTAAGGTTCCAGGTGTTAAGCAGTATGACCTTCAATTTGCTTTTTGACAGATCTTTTATGTTGGGAGATTTGTCTTTGGGTCATTGCCTAAAAAAGGCACAATGGGGGAGGCAAGACCCTTGACAGAATCCTGAATTCCAAGGCTGACAAGTGGAGGCCATCTTTGGCAAACATCAAGACCTGTCAAGCATGTCATTCCAAGAAGACAGTTACTGGATCCCCTTGGAATGACACCAGAAACTAAGCCAATTGTTGAAGTCAATTATTTTTTGCTGGTATTGTGGTATAATTGTTGGTGAAGGTAGGATGCTGCTTAGGACTAGGGCCATACCTACCTGGGACACATACTCTGACAGCTCAATCATGTCTCCCTTCATATAGTCCAGAGGTACATCTCAAGTCATTCATGCCAACATGGACAATGACAGAGTCATACTTGTACCTACTGTGGAGAGACTTAAGTGTGTGCATGATGTGGCAGATTCTGGCACCTGACAGACAACTGACTGTGATATTCTCCTTGTTGAGCCTGGTGAGAGGGACATTGGTGTGTCTCACAACTGAGTCACCAATGGCTAGTATGTCTGGTTTATTGTTTTGCCTTATGGGCTGTGTTTGTGAGACACTGGTGTGTTGTCTGCTGTCTGTGATGTGTTTGATGTTGTGTGTGGAATGCTTTTGAGTGTGTTTTGGAGGTTTCTGCTGTTTAGGTAAGTTTTTATTGAGGACCTCTGCATAGGTGGGTGCGTGTTGTGATTGACTATGGATGTGGGTGGCGTGGCATTTGTGCTGGCAATCTCCTCTTTCTCAGGAGTACTGACCGTGGCATGAGAGAGCATAGATTCCAGGTTACTGATATAGATGCATTTCTCACAAATAGAAGAATTATGTTCTAGGAGAAGAGGGTTATCAGTGAACATGAGGCAGTTGCTACACTGTCTCAGTATGCCCAAGTCAACCAGGCTGGCAGGAAAAACTATTGAGAATTGTCCCGACATAGTGTTCTAACCCTTGGATGGACTTATGGAGACAGGGTTTTGATAAGGGTTTGTCCACAAGAGTGTAGACCACAAAAACCTTCTTAAATGTAAAATAGTTGGCCTGAAGCCTAAGTGCTAAAACCAAAACTAAGAGGCTTAGAATAACAGACAAATGTAATCAGGCCCCTAACAAGCAGTTATAAATACAGCAGAATAAAAGCACTTTGACACTTAAGGCAATCAGCAAGGCAAAATAAGGTAATAAAGTAGGAAGAACACAATTACAGTAAAAGCAAGAGTGTAGACCCCAAAACATTCTTAAGTATAAAATAGATGGCCTGAAGCCTAAGTGCTAAAACCAAAAACTAAGAGGCTTAAAATAACAGACATATTTAATCAGTCTCCTAACAAGTAGTAATAAATACAGCAGAATAAAAGCACTTCAGCGCTTAAGGCAATCAGCAAGGCAAAATAAGGTAATAAAGTAGGAAGAACACAATGTAAAAGCAGCTGAATAAAGTGTCATTTTTTTTGTTTACTAGAGAAGGAAGAAACAGAAGATAATTCAAGATTAAGAAACTAAGAGGCTTGGCCTTCTCAAACGATCACACTGTACTAAGTAGAGTGAGCAAATGAGATGGGACTGGGTGGAGTGTCCATAATCAAATTTACAGCAGGAATGGGTAATTCCAGAGCCACCAAGTTTTAGAAGACAACAACACTTGGCTGTCAGGGTGGGAGAAAGACAAATTGCAGACACAGAGACCAGCAATATCAAGTAAATAAATAAATGCAGCACAGTTTTGTTAACTGTCACTGAAACAGATTAAGTGCAAAAAAGTGTACTTATATAAGCTTTGTGTATCCAGATGACTATTGAATCAGTCACAGCCAGGCCACAAGGAGCAGCTATGATACTGATACAGAGTTACAGAAATTAACTACTTATACCAGTACTACAAATGTAAAGTTAAGACCCTCGGCAATCAGATAACACAAAAAGATGTGTTCACACATTGGATAGGCTGGCTTCAACAGAAAGTAAAGCAACCACCACTATGAAACCAGCTGAACAGAATTCAAACAGTGGCCAGCAATATCAAACAAATAAATAAATGCAGCACAATTTTGTTAACTATCACTAAAACAGAAAAACAAAATGTAGACACAGAGACCAGCAATATCAAGCAAATAAATAAATGCAGCACAGTTTTGTTAATTATCGCTAAAACAGAAAAATAAAATCCAGACACAGAGACCTGCAATATCAAGCAAATAAATAAATGCAGTACAGTTTTTTTAACTATCACTAAACAGGAAAGCAAAATGCAGAAACTGAGACCAGCAATATTAAGCAAATAAGTAAATGCAGCACAGTTTTGTTAACTATCACTAAAACAGAAAAACAAAATGCAGACACAGAGAGACTATCAATACCAAGCAAATAAATAAATTCAGTACAGTTTTGTTGACTATCACTAAAACAAAAAAAAAAACAAAATGCAGACACAGAGAGACTAGCAATACCAAGCAAATAAATAAATGCAGTACAGTTTTGTTAACTATCACGGAAACAGATTAAGTACAAAAAGTGTACTTATATATAAGCTTTACGTATCCGGATGGCTATCGAATCAGTCACAGCCAGGCCACAATGAGCAGCTACGATACTGATACAATCTCACAGAAATATAACTCCTTATACTAGTAGTATAAAGGAAAACTTAAGAGCCTCAGGCAATCAGATAAGACAAAAAGCTGTGCTCATACCTTGGATAGACTGCCTTCAACAGAAAGTAAAGTAACCCCCACTATGAAACCAGCTGAACAGAAGCCAGACAGTGACCAGCAATATCAAACAAATAAATAAATGCAGCACAGTTTTCTTAACTATCACTGAAACAGAAAAAAAAATGCAGACACGGAGACTAACAATACCAAGCAAATAAATAAATGCCACATAATTAACTATCACTGAAGCAGATTAAGTGCAAAAGAGATATACTTATATAAGCTTTATGGCTATCAAATATGTCACAGCCAGGCCATAAGGGGCAGCTGTGTTATATGTATGTGAATTGTTAGATATGTCTAACTAAACTTCAATCTCATTTTTTCTTTGTGGACTTATAACATAACATTATAACTACAATTTCAAAACATACTTAGTGCAAATGATTTAAATTCATGTTCCAAATATGCATATTTCTATGTTTTTAATTACACAAATACTTTTCAATTAAAATTGTTAATAGATTGGAACATTTTGAAATTCTTCACTTATGTGTTTACCACTGATGAGGAGAAAGGCACCACAGTTATAGGTTTTTGGACCTCAGGAGCACTATGGAGGCTCCTTTGTACACTTTTTTTACCTTCTTCCAGGAAGAAAATCTACCACAAATGTATGAATTTTGCATGTGTAAAATTAAATTACAGCAATACTTTTTTAGATCACCAAAGATCTATTTACAGCTGTCCAAGAGTAAGAGATTCATTTGGCATTTGTTGTTCTTCACTGCTTGTTTCTTAGTAGTGCTAAATTGTAAATACTTGCATCATAGTGAATTGTGGGTAGTCTAAGGTAAGCTCACCTCTGAGAAGGAGTGAGACTAGCATTACGTTGACTATCGGTGATTGCTCTTTCTATTATGTGCAGCAAATATTGAATGAAAATAATAAAGTAAGGGGCAGGGTGAGACTTTCAACCTGCAAAATATGCTTTTCTTGCTATCACACTTGTCTGCAATTTAACAAACCTGTGCACATACATTACTAGAATGTGCTCTCAAAATGTCATTTCTGAGCTCTTGAGACTAAGATAATGTGATAAGAGCAAATGTAGTGGATCCAAATGTAATACATGCTGTTGTTGTGCATACAGATGAGTAACAATCTCAGCTTGCAAATGGATGTAATAAAATTAGTACATTGTGCCTTTCTAAAGAGCTTACAAAAGCAGGCAGACATGTGAGTAAAGGATAAAATCAGCATGTAGGTTACTTAATACAGAGCCAGGCTGTTTGGTATGGTGACAGGGAACATAGTAAAGAAGAAATGTGAAGAAAACATACCCACTAGGAAATAATTCTAAGGATGAGGAAGAACAGATAAATCTATGCAGATTCATTAAAAGTTTAGCGTGATACAGGAGCTGTGTCTCCAATGTGAATGCTGTCCACTCATTCTTTCATTCTTTCATTTGCTCATTTATTCATGTTTCCATTTACAGTCTTTTTACAGATCAGGGCAGATGAAATATATCTCAGCACTCCGCATGTGCAAAACAGACAAACTAATCTCTTGTAGAGCAGAGTTTAATTTTATAAATATGATCTAGTTCTGTCAATAATGAAAAGTCAGTTAGAAAGGAATATCCGAAACATGGATTACATCATCATCATGAAAAAGGAAAAAATATATTAAAATCAAACCACAAACTGGCTACTGGGAATACCTGAAAAATGTAACTTATACCTTCCTTTCACTGTACCCCTTTTCTCTTTAAACACCGTTTCATATTTCCTAAGCACTTCCTCCAAACTTTCACTTTAAGAACATTAGTGATAAGTTTCCCCAGTTTTAAGCAATCTGGTTTCTTTATATCCTACCAGGTAGGCTCAGGCCATTAACATTAAATGTTACTAAAAGTAATGTTTTTTTTTTTAATTCCTCATAAGTAATTTTCATATCAGCTCCTTTGTACACTTTTTTTACCTTCTTCCAGGAAGAAAATCTACCACAAATGTATGAATTCTGCATGTGTAAAATTAAATTACAGCAATACTATTTTTAGATCACCAAAGATCTATTTACAGCTGTCCAAGAGTAAGAGATTCATTTGGCATTTGTTGTTCTTCACTGCTTGTTTCTTAGTAGTGTTAAATTGTAAATACTTGCATCATAGTGAATTGTGGGTAGTCTAAGGTAAGCTCACCTCTGAGAAGGAGTGAGACTATTTTATAAGATTACATGTATAATTACCAATATAAACTCAACAAGTTGCAAAGGTGTGTTATCGATTTTCCTGAAGTTATAGTCAGTCATAAGAGTTCTATTATTTTATTGTTCAGTTCAGAATATGCAGGCATTCACTTGTTTGTAGTTGTGGGGGATGGCACGGTCCATGCACTCGTGCATGTGCTTATACAGTGCATTTGCATATGATTCAGCAGTCGTGCCACTATTTTCCATCTGTGTGGGTGTAATGACGTTTGCCACTTATGACTTAAGAAGCATGAAGTTGGCTTTGTAGAGGTTTTTACAGTGGTTTCCTTAATAGGGAGAGGGGGCAGGATATGGATGTCTAGGGTGATTAGCTTGTGGTTGGACCTGACCAGCAAGGAGTTGACCTCTGGCATGGAGCATCTGTTACCCATATTGGTAATGATTAGGTCCAGGATGTTGCTATCCCTGGTAGGGGTGTGAACAAGCTGGCCCAGGGCATTGGAATTGATGAATTCCAGAAAACGTTGGGCAAATGAGTTAGTACATGAGTAGGTTTCCCAGTTGATGTAGGGGTAGTTGAATTCTCTCAAAATTAGGGTATTGGGTTGTACCTTAATATTATCCAGTATATCGAGAAACATGGAGTGGATGTCCTGAGGCATGGCAGGGGTTCTGTAACATGCTACAACCTGAACTGCAGTCTTGCCAGTGTTAATTGTACTTGGATATTTTTGTAGGCATATGTTGAGCAACTAGCCTGGAGGTGTGGATATCCTTTATGAGTATGGACACGTCTCCTCCTTTAGTAGTTGGATCCAGGTTTTGTGGCCTGAAGGTGTGGTAAGAACTGTAGCCTGGTAATGCAGGGGTGCTCTCTGGAGCCTTAAACTAGGTCTCTGTCACTGCACAGATGTTAATGTTCTCCATCTTAAGGAGAGCCTCGAGTGTGTGCATTTTGAGGTTTAGACTTGTAGCATTGAGTAACATTACCCTTAGATTTTGCTTGTTTATGTCTACTTTGGTGGTGCATTTGACATTTGTGCCTTGCCTAAAAAAGGCACTATGGAGTGGCAAGAGCCTTATCCAGTATCCAGAATCCCAGCAGCGACAGGTGTAGGCCATCTCTGACAAAGCATTGTGGCCTGTCAATCATGTTGTCAGAGGCAGACAGATACTGGATCCCCTTGGAATGACACCATAAGCTTAGCCAATTGTTGGTCAATCCTTTTGTCCTTGTACTATGGTATCATTCTGGATGATGGCAGGATGCTACTCAGGGCTAGTGTCATACAAGCCTGGGCCATATTGTCAGAGAGCTCTTCCATGTCTCTTTTCATGTGGTCTAGGGAGGTACATCTCAGGTCATTCACTCCAACATGGACAATGACAGTCATACTTGTACTTGTTGTGGAGTGACCTGAGTGCATGCATTATATGGCGAATCCTGGCACCCAACAGGCAGCTGACAGTAACTTTCTCCTTGTTTAACCTGGTGAGAGGGACATCAGTGTGCCTGACTATAGAGTCACCAATGATTAGTGTGCTGGGTACGCTGTTTTGCCTTATGGGCTGAGGTTGAGTGGCGCACTGTTTTTTTGGGTTATGTGTCATTTGGGTAGTGTTGGGGAGGTGGTGGTTGCTTGGGTTTCAGCTTTGGAGGTCTCTGTTATTTGGGTAGATTTTTATTGAGAACCTCCATGAAAGTAGGTGTGTTAGTTTTGTGTTACTATGTGTGAGTTTGGGAGGTGCAGGTTTTGATGGAAAATGTGTTGAGTGCAGTGTGGTGTTAACCTTTTCCTCTTGACTGTCTAGTCCAGTCTTGGATGGAGAGCTTGGCTTCCAGTTTGGCTATAAAAGTGCATCTCTCACAGGTTGTAGTGTTGGGTAGTAGGAGGAGAGGGTTGTCAGTGTACATGAGGCAATTGCTACATTGCCCCAAGATGTTCAGATTCATCAGGTGGACAGGAAAAAACGCTGGGAGCTGACCCTTGGACAAGCCTGGTTAGTGCTTATTAATTTAAGTACTGGGAGCTGATTTCTTCTTGATTAGGGAGGAAAGTTGAGTGCTGCAATTATGTGTAGATTATTTAATGCTTGCAGTGCGATTTGGACAAGTGTGGCGCACAAGAAAACAATTTTGAGTGCTAAAACTAGAAGACTGGCTAGTTCAAGGGAAAAGAAAGAGTTTTGAGTGCTAAAACTAGAAGACTGGCTAGATCGAGAGAGCAGAAAACGTTTTGAGTGGTAAAACTAGAAAACTGGCTAGTTCTAAGAGAAAATCTGAAGAGCAGAGTTTCTGGCACCGGGAATAGTTTAACCACAGTTAAACACCACTGCACGATGCGCAAAACCACGCAAACACGGGTTTTTAAACAGAAAGATGAAAGAAATCGAAATAGCACAAAATAGCCAGTAAAACTACAGATTCTGAGCTGAAACTTACTCCTCCAGGTGACAGGCTGTTTCAAAGCTCACCACTCTCACTGATGAACAGAGAAGCTTCCCCCTACCTTATAAAGGTCTGGGCAACACAGAAACTTACAAACAGCCCAGAATGCAGCAAAATCTGAAAACTGGCCTCTACTAGCTATAGAAAAGTGGAAAAAGACTACAGAGATAGGATTTTGGGGGGGGGTTAAAGTTAAAGCAGATACGAGAATAAAAACACTTTTAAAGCAGAAAAAAGGCTATCGCACTTGAGTGTGTACCCCTTTACAATTAAACAGATGAAAAAAACACTTAAAAACAATCAAAGTGCAACAATATAAGAATTCAAAAAACAGTTCAAATAAGTAGCAATGCTAATAAAAATGGTCTGAATAATGCAGCTAGATAATGCAGCTAGCAAAAATAAGCAATAAAAATCAGAACAGAGGTACTTAATCCACTCAAAGTTGCCCTTTTCTCTCTCTGCCACTGTAAAGCTCTGCAGGACAGCCAGACAGGCTCTTGCTGAGGTAATACAAGTGCAAAAAACATGTAAACATGTTTTTTTAACAGAAAGATGAAAGGAATAGAAATAGCCCAAAACAGCCAATAAAACTACAGATTCTGAGCTGAAACCACTCCTTTAGGTGACAGATAGGCTGCTTCAAAGCTCACCCCTCTCATTGATGAACAGAGAAGCTTCTCTCTATCTTAGAAAGGTCTGGGCAACACAGAAACTTACAAACAGCCCCGAATTCAGCAAAGTCTGAAAACCGGACTCTACTAGCTCTAGAATGGTGGGAAACGAATACAGAGATAGGATTTTTTTTTTGTTAGTTTTTTTTTAAGTTAAAGCAGATACAAGAATAAAAACACTTTTAAAGCAGAAGAAAGGCTATCACTATTGAGTGTGTAGCCCTTTACAATTAAACAGATTAAAAAAACACTTAAAATGATCAAAATAAGCATCAAACAGCAGAGGAGCAAACAGGGCTTTAACTTAAAAATAACAAATCCACACGCGTTGAAATATACAGAGCAAATCGATTTAATAAGTAGTGAAATGGCAAGTGCTTTCACCTAAAAGGGCTTTATCAAGCCAAAAACAAACTATTTAGATGGAAAGTACAAGTTTAAATAGTTAATAGAAAAACATCATAATGACATCACTTCCCCCAATTAATTTAAAAACGTATGTACCAATCTAAAAACATGCCAAGTATTAAAAATCAATCAAGAAAGCAGCTACAATAAACACTACATAAAAATTATTGCATATAAAACTGTGCAAATAAAACTATATGCACATAAAAAAAAATGCATAAGTCATATAACAATATGAACTGTGTAGTGAGGGTCTGTATGTAACTAAAGACTGTCACTGTCTAACCTTCAGTCTCCTATTCTTCAACAAGGGTTTAATCTGGATTTTATCGTTCAACATGAGTTTTTAAACGAAAGATGAAAGGAATAGAAATAGCCCAAAACAGCCAATAAAACTACAGATTCTGAGCTGAAACCACTCCTCCAGGTGACAGATAGGCTGCTTTAAAGCTCACTACTCTCACTGATGAACAAAGAAGCTTCTCTCTATCTTAGAAAGGTCTGGGCAACACAGAAACTTACAAACAGCCCAGAATTCAGCAAAATCTGAAAACCGGACTCTACTAGCTCTAGAAAGGTGAGAAACAAGTACAGAGATAGGATTTTTTTTAAGTTAAAGCAGATACAAGAATAAAAATAATTTTAAAGCAAAAAAAAGGCTATCGCACTTGAGTGTGTATCCCTTTACAATTAAACAGATGAAAAAAACACTTAAAAACAATCAATTGAAGTGCAGCAATATAATAATTCACAAAAACAGTTCAAATAAGTAGCAAAGTTAATTAAAAAACAATCGGAATAATGCGGCTAGCAAAAAGAAGCAATAAAAAGCAGAACATAGGTACTTAATCCACTCAAACTCTCCCTTTTCTCTCTCTGCTACTGTGGGACCCTGCAGGACTCCCTGGCAGGCTCTTGCTGAGGTAATACAAGCACAAAAACTGTGCAAACATGGGTTTTTAAACAGAAAGATGAAAGGAATTGAAATAGCCCAAAACAGTAAATAAAACCACAGATTCTGACTTGAAACCACTCCTCCAGGGGACAGATAGCCTGTTGCAAAGCTCACTACTCTCACTGATTACCAGAGAAGCTTCCCTCTATCTTAAAAAAGTCTGGACAACAGAGAAACGTACAAACAGCCCAGAATTCAGCAAAATCTGAAAACCAGACTCTACTAGCTCTAGAAAGGTGGGAAACGAGTGTAGAGATAGAATTTTTTTTTAAGTTAAAGCAGATGCAAGAACAAAAACACTTTTAAAGCAGAAAAAAGGTTATTGAACTTGAGTGTGTAGCCCTTTACAATAAAACAGATGAAAAAAAAACACTTAAAAATAATCAATTAAAGTGCAACAATATAAGAATTCAAAAACACACTCTTGCAACTGCTGGATTTCCAAGGTAAGTATTGAACCTGGAATAGAAAAATAAATGTATAAGAATACAAATGAATGGCATATCCTTGCATACTGTTACTTGGTAATGTAAGTATGTATAATACGTGTGATTTTACAGCAATTACATAAATATGTGACAGAACTGTCTTATATGAATACATGACCTCTATCAAGTACTAGATGTTTCATCTAAAATGTACAGATTTCCAATGAATTTCCACATTTTGGCCTCATACATTTCAATGGAAAACCATTAAAGAGTGAAGTTAGAAAATAATGACACATATTTGAGTTTCAGACTTCATCTCTGTTCTCTGTTGCATACCGCTTTCTCAGAGGCGATCTCTGTCTAACGTACAGAGCCATTAGCGTTACCACCCCTTCGTTTTTTTTCCGGAGTGCCTGGAAATCAGTAGGGCACTCCGGTTCTCTGGTTCTTGCTCTCGGAGTCCGGAAATAGCGACGTCAGGCTTGTCAGCACGTATTGTAAAAAAAAAAAAAAACATTCCCGTCTTGCACTCTCGTTGATTGGCTGCTTGCTGCAGACGAGGCTCGTGCAGCAAGCAGCCAATCAACACGTAGAATTGCAAGTCAAATCCCCGCAAAGCCCGAGAAAATTACTGCATAAAAAGTGGCGCTTCAGCTACTAATTTTACCTTTTACTCTCTACTGTAAAAGGTGGTGCTTAAGATCTGAAATTTCTTGGACATCTTCGGTGGATTGCTGGTTCGTTAGCCCTGCTGCCTGGAAGGATTGCCCTAGCCCTGCTGCCTGGAAGGATTGCCTAGCCCTGCTGCCTGGAAGGATTGCCTAGCCCTGCTGCCTGGAAGGATTGCCTAGCCCTGCTGCCTGGAAGGATTGCCCTAGCCATGCTGCCTGGAAGGATTGCCCTAGCCCTGCTCCCTGGAAGGATTGCCTAGCCCTGCTGCTTGCCTTGCTTGCTGGAGTCTTGCCCTGGAGGAGAAGTGCTGTGGACTGGCCGACTGGGTGGTGTTGTGTTCCCCTGCTTGCTGGCCCTTTAGCTGCCTGTTCTCTTCTGCCGCTGAGAGCTTGTTTAAGTAGCCCTGCTGATGATTTTTCTGGAGGTAAGTGGCATTTTTTTTAATGGATGAATTCTTTGGAATTAAGGTAGATTTTCAAAGATTAGTGTGACAAGGGGAATGAAATATTGCCAGCACAGCTACTAGTGAATTTTTTAAATATTAAATTTATATTAATTCACTAGCTGTGCTGGCACTATCTCATTCATTGATGGTGACAAGATGTGTGTAACTGTATCTAGATGTTCAACATGTGGTGATTATTAACTAGAACAGTTTCTAATCTGGTTTTGGACTTGGTTGCAGTGAATATATAATGACTTCATGATTTGTATAAGATGCTTGGACTGTAGATCTGTCTTTTCTAGTCTGTCATCACCGTGATGTTTACCTTGACCTGTGTTTCTTCCTAGGGTGTCTATGTCGTACAGTCTTCATATTATAGTGAGGCTTAAATGTAGCTTTTTGTCTAGTTTGTCATCACAACTGTTTACCTTTTATCTGTGTTTTCTAGAGTATACCGTCTATACCAAAGCTTAGTTCATTTGATGTTACAGTGAATATATGACTACAAGATTTGTATAGGATGCTTGGACTGTAGAACTGTCTTTTCTAGTCTATCATTGCCGTGATGTTTACCTTGACCTGTTTTTCTTCCTAGGTGTCTTGGGTATATAGCAAGGCTTAATGTAGTTGCTTTTCTTTGGGACTGTCAATGTGAAATATCTCATGTGGTTTTGAGCTTGTTACAGTGAATATACACGGGATATTTTCTAACGTTTTGTTGTGTAGATATTTAAGTTTTGAGACTACTTAAATATTTATTTAGTGACACTGGGCCACTACCTTGGCATTGGTCAAACTAGCAATGTTTATTATTATTGCACAGTAAGACTGAACACACTTTGTTAGGGCCTTAAAGTTGCTTATAAGGAGTAGCTGGCTGATTATGTTGTAGTCTGGGGAAAAGGGGGACATAGTTAGTAAACTTGTGCCAGCCTTTCCCTTGTGTATATAAATCAGACCTCAAGTGTGTCTCAACTGCTTTAGCAGGGGCCCAAAGCACTGTTTGATAAATAGGGTGCTGGAGGTCTTCACTTGGCCACTATGCTCAACTCTAACTGTGCCAGTGGGAGGAGGTGGTGGTGAGGATCTGGAGTGGAAAAGGGGAGAAACCAGCCCCAAGTTGACTGGTCTCTGTGCTTTGCATTTAATATGGGGTGTTGCATCTGGAATTGTGGGGCTACGGAATTCGTCTTTATGTCTGCCCATACGGTCTCTTATCATTATGCAAGTTATTACTGTTGCAGCCAGAGGGTATTATGATTACTGAGTTACATATTTCATGTTTATCATTGTGTCGGCCCACACTATGTCCTGTTTGTCTTTATGCAAGTTATTACAATTGTAGCCAGAGGGTATGATTGCTGAGCTGCCATGTATTTCATCTTTATCTTGTCAGACCACAGTATGCCTGAACTTTCTTGCTGTGTTCAGACTCAGCTGGATAACGTTTGCACTGGGTTCTACATAAAAGTAGAGGGTCTTAATTTGGTGCATTGCTGTAGTGTCTGACCCATGTGTTTTACACACAGTTGAATGCCTTCTGTGCATATTCTGCTTTCACACCAGGTTCATGTGTAACAGCTGCAGAAAGTCCCTCAGACAGGAGTTGCTTCTGCCTTTCATTGCTTTACCTTCACTAATTTTTCATGAGGAGTCTCATTATTTTCCCTATACCAACTTGGTATTACTAGGGTGTGAAAGTCTGGAGATTCACATGTGAATGTGAACTCTGGCTAGTGGCTACTGACTGACACAGGCCCCACCAGGCACTGGTGTTGGTCACAAGTGTTTTGATTTTCTATTAATAGCTGTTTTGGTTTATTGTATTGTTGAGCAAGGATCCTACAGGAATCATGTTCAGGAAAAGGTCAATGGATCATCAAGAAGAGGCTGAAAGCGCGTCTCCTAAGAGGTTTTTCTGCAGTTATAATAAGGTGTGGGAGCAAAGCTACTCATGGGTGCGACCTGTTCCAAATGCAGATGTCATGGCAAAGTGCACATCCTGTGGAACAACTTTCACTGTAAAATGGGATGGGGAAAAGGCATTGAAAAGCCATCAGAAGTCAGACAAACATCATCAAAGCCTTCAGCTCCAGAGGCAGATCCTCGTAATGACCAAGTTTATTCAGCCACGTAGTGTAACCAGTGAAGCTTCCAAAGTCACTGCAGCTGAAGTGACAGCAGTCTATCATGGAGTGAAACATGGTCACTCATATGTATCCATAGATTGTGGAGGTAAGCTGGCACCGACAGTCTTCCCTGATTCTACTTTGGCTTCGAAATTCACCTGTGGAAAGACAAAATCTGAGAGTATTGTCATGAATGTTCTTGCACCTCATTCAGAGGAGCTCCTTCTGCAGGAACTTGGCAATTCCTATTTCTCAGTGGGATCAGATGCATCCAATAAAGGGAACAGAAAACTGTTCCCTTTAGTTATTCAGTACTTTACTCACACCCATGGCACACAACAGAAACTCCTTGATTTCGATGAGGATCATAACGAAAGTTCTGAATGTATCTTTACTAGAATAAAGGACATCCTTGTGCATAAAGGACTCAAAGTACAAAACATTGCTAGCTATGCTGCAGACAATGCCTCAGTCAATTATGGAAAGCACAGGTCTGTTTTTAAAAGTTTGAAATCTGAGGTGCCTCACATCATTGCAGCAAACTGTTTATGTCATGTAATACATAACTGTGCCAAGCACGCAAGCAAGGCCCTTACAAAGTTTGATGTGGAGACTCTGGTTTTGAAAGTACATAGTGAGTTTTCAGCATCTGCTAAAAAATTGGCACTGTTGAAAGGCTTCTATTCTTTCCTAGACCAGGACTTAAATAATGCAACATGTTGTAACAAGGTGGCTGTCTTTGTTCCCAGCTGTGGCAAGGCTGGTAGAATGCTGGCCTGCTATTAAAAGTTATTTTATTAGTCAAGGGCCTGAGGACTGTCACCCCCTTATCTGGAAATTTGTGGAGGCCGATGAGGATGGCATCAGTGGGGATGTGTCTGAGGCAGAGTGCTACATACATTTCATGCACTACATCCTGCAGGTATTCCACAAGTCTATAGCAAAACTTGAAAGTAACACTCTCTCTGCTCCAGAGTTGTACACCATGATGAAAAGTCTAAAAGATGAGTTGCAGAGAAGGCTAGATGACCAGTTCTTTGGTACTAAAGTTTCATCTGCCTTACAGCACTTTACTCCAGCTGTCGCACAGCAAGTCTGTAGGACCTTCTGTGATTTTTACAGTAAAGCACTTTGTTACCTACAGAAGTGGTTTGACTATGATAATAGTCCCTTTAAAGCTATGCAGGTCCTCAGCCTCCAACATCCTGTAACTTGGCCAGAACTGCGTACAGTTGCAGACCTCTTCAAATTGGATATGGACATTGAAGCACTTTACTCAGACTACTGTACTTTAACTGCTGCATTGCCAGCCCTGTTACAGATGACAGAGGCATCTGTAAGTGATCGCTGGGTGACTTTTTTAGTAAAGCTCCAGACTGCAAGCCACTTTACAGACTGGTGCAGTTTGCTCTTTCAATCCCCCAGCAATAGCTTTGTGGAAAGGGTTTTTCACTTATGGGGAATGCGTGGACTGATGTAAGAAATAGAATGCTTGTGTCACTTGTGAAGGCAGAGTTGCAGGTCAAGCTAAACTTTAACATGAGTTGTTTGCAATTTTATTCATTTGTGAGAAATAACCAGCCATTACTTGAGGCTGCTAGATCAAATGCCAAATATAGCTTCAAGTATAAGCAATGATTTCTAGCAAAACTGAAGATACTTTAAACAGTTGCTTTTCTTTTACTATTGTGTGTGGTGAACCCTTAATGTACTTTTTTGAATGAACTGGTGTTTTTAATATCTAATTGTATTTCCATTTTAGTACTACCAGTGATATGAGACTTGGGCTTAGTTTTCCCATGCTTGTGTGTGATGTACTGTTGTATGTAGTGAACCTTTTAAAGTATTGCTAAATAAATTTTTTTTAATTTACTTTTGACTCGTTGCACATTTTTCTACTTATTTTTTAACTGTATGTGATATTAAAGACTTATGCTGAAGGGTGCTAGAGTAAAGGGGTGTGGCTATTAAAAGGAATGAGTGTGGCTTGATTGTGCATGGGGCGGGGCTTGTTTGTCAGGAAATGGCACAGTAGAAAGGTGGCAACCCTAAGAGCCATGTCCAACCCAGAATTGTTGAACATGCTCCATCTTAGCAAAACCAAATCTACTCGAGCTACACGCTCTAGGGATATAAACCTCAACACAACAATGAATAGAACATGCTGGAGGGATAGATTCCTTTCACAGAGACTTCCCTTACTGTGGAACAGGGCCCCGATCTACATAAGACAGAGCCTCTCACTATCACTCTTCAAGAGGAACCTTGATGAGTGGCTGGGTAACAGAAAGTTCACACCGGGGATCACACCAACAGCACTACTAGATAGGGGCCAAGGGTACTAGCTGCTAGTACAAGGGTCTAGGGAACTACTAAAGGGGCAGTGAATACCGCACAATGTGGCTGGGCTAATATATGCCTTTGGGCAGATAGCCCAGTACCAACCTATGAACCTATATCCCTCAAAACAAACATAAAAGTAGTAATGCAAAACGTGTTATTTCTTCAATTGTCTAAGTTTGTAAGACCACAATGTTTAAAAACTTTCCCCATTGCTGGGCCTTTGTCACATTTTTATTTATGGCATTGTCTAGTTTTGTTGGTCTATGAGTTTGGCAGGGATGTACACATCACAAACGTCTGTAAGAAAGCAGTACAATTTGTAAAGTAACATCACAAAAACAGATATACTAAGCACTAAGTCAGCTATGCACCCTAAGCATCAAACAAAAGATGTATACATCCAGAAGAAAGAAACTGTTGCAAAAAAGAGTAAAATCCCATGATTGGAGGAACTCCGTGGTCAGCCTCAGTAAGAACCTGAGATCCCTCATAAAATCCTCCAAAGCTAGTTACAAAAACAAAATTGCCACTGATTCTAAAGACAACTACAAAGCATTCTATAGCTATGTCAAGAATCTCAATGGCAATACTCAGATCTGCTCTGAGTTGCAGCACAAGGGCACTAAATATACAGAACCAACTGATATTGCCAACATCCTGACAGATAGGTTCAGTGCTAACTTTACCCCTCTCTCATCCCCTAAAGGGCCCATCTCTATACCAAAAGAATGCAAAGTACCTGTAATCACAGCTGCACAGGTAAAAACACACTCTCCAAAGCCAAGAACACAGCATCCATGGGACCTGACAACATTCCAGGCTGCATTCTATATGAACTACAGAATGCAATGGCACCCCTCCTAAGTACCATGATCAATCATAGCCTCACCTCAGGCTTTGTGCTCACTGAATGGAGCACAGCAACGGTTATCCCACTCGACAAAGGGAGAGCCACCACGGACCCTGGGAACTACCACCCCATTAGCCTGACGAGCCTGGTCTGCAAGGCTATGGAGCATATCATCATGGAACTTATAAACAATGACAATGGTAATCTCCAAACTCTGGGCCCTACCCAGTTCTGGTTTGTAAAAGGCAGATCATGTCTCCTAAACTTGATAGACTTCTTTGAAGCGGTCACCAAAGCTGTAGATGAGGGTAAGGTGGTACACACAGCCTATCTAGATCTCGCCAAGGCTTTTGACACCATCCCCCACTCTGGAATTATAGACAAACTCACTAAACTAGGTATAAATCCCTATGTCACAAGATGGGTTGCCAACTGGCTCACTAACTGAACACACACTGTGAAAGCAGCAGTCTCTAAATCCAACTTCAGACCAGTGACAAGTGGAGTACCACAGGGTTCAGTCATAGGTCCTCTCCTGTTTGGTATCTACTTCTCTGAAGTACAGGCTAACACAGAAGGTCTTTGGCTAACAAAGTTTGCAGATGACTGCAAACTAGGAGCCATAATCAAATCTCCTAATGATTTGGACATCCTACAAAAGGGCCTCACTGAGACAGATGCCTGGTGTCAAAGCCATGGCCTTAAGCTCAATGCCAAAAAGTACATTGTCATCCCTTTTGGTAAAAACTTTGTACCCATGAACTACCACATAGGCGGTAGTCTACCTAAAACCGAAAGTGTGATAAGAGACCTTGGGACACAGGTGGACAGTAGTCTCTCCTTTGATAATCACATTGCCACAGTAGTCAGGCAATCCTTCTACATGGCACACCTCATCACAAAAGGTTTCTCATCCAGGAAAAAAGAGGTCATTGTTCCCCTCTACTCATCACTCATTAGACCCATTATAGAGTACAATGCCCCTTTTGGTATCACAAGACATCTACAACAACTTGAAAGGCCACAGAAATACCTCACAAAGAGGACTACTGGCCTCAAACAGATGCCCTACGCAGATCGTCTCAAAAAAACTCCAGCTTTACTCTGTTGCATATCGCCTACTCAGAGGCGATCTCTGCCTAACATACTATGTCAAACCCAGAGCTGTTGGACATGTTCCATGTAAAGAAATTCCATTCCCTTCGAGCTACATGCTCTAGGGACCTAAACCTTGTCATCACAATAAACAGAACATGATGGAGGAATAGATTCATGTCTCAGAGACTTCCCATACCATGGAACAAACTACCTATCTATATCAAACAAAGCTCCTCATTAGCACTCTTCAAGAAAAATCTTGATGATTGGATGGGAGATAGGAAATTCACCTCGGGGATCACTTCTGTGGCTCTGCTTGACAGGGGCACAGGAAAATAATTTTCTTGGGTGGCAAAAGCCAGGGTACCATTTGGCTAGGCTTATATAGGCCCTAGGGCCAACAGCCTAGTACGTACCTATGAAACTACGAAACTATGAATAAAAAAGATAGAAAATAAGGATATGGCACACTTACCATCATTTGCACAGGGTGTTGTGTGTGTGTTGGAGTGGGCAGGATGCCTAACCTGACAAAAAAGGTAGTGAGTGAATGTGGATAAGTAAGAGAAACAATGAGATATTTGGATAAGGTATTAGATAGTCAGTGAGACAGAACAAGCTTTAAGCCTCATGAGTGAACTATTTAACTGTTATGTGTGTGTGCCTGTATGGACACTCCAGATGAAATTGGTGTGTGAGTGTCTGCAAGAATGTAGCCAAACACTCTATATCCTGGTATGTCAGGCAAGTGCGAGTCACACATGTTAGATCAGACAGTTCATCATCATCACCCCCAATCCCAAGAACTGGCTCTGCCAGGAGTGGCACTGGAACATCCACACTCATGATGAGATGCACTGCTGCTACCTGAACATGACTGATGTCTACTGGAGGAGTTCTTCTTATTAGTATGCCCAGGACCATGACCCCATGGCCTGCCACATGTGGGTGTTAAACAATTTAACTACTGAAGGAGCAGTGGAAGTAGCACCACTATGGGAGCGTGATCAGGCACAGACACACCGGCTAACATCAGATGATGTGGCTGACCTACACTAACATGTATGCCGGCCGCCCAGCAGACATTCCATCAAAGACACTACCATTCCAATGTCATTTATCTGATCTATTGAACTGGCAACACAGTGGATGCAGTCACACATGGTCAGCCTGTGCCACATCTATAACCCTAAGCATTTCCTTGGAGTCCCTATTGGAATGGGCCTGTACCTCTATAATGGCTCTAAATATACACTGAGTGGCATTAAAAGACACACCAGGATCAAGTGGAGGATGGACAGCAGGCCTCTTCCCAGCAACCCAAACAACCCTTCTGTGTGGCACCTCACCCACACTTTGGCCTAGAGTCAACAGGCACTGAAGTTACAATAACCACACTACCCTGATCAAGTGCCTCACCCTCCACCTGACCAATAACTGAGAGATTACTGGAATGGGCTTGCGTAGGTTTACTGGCTGTGTCTGTTGGAATTACAGGGGATGGATGAATGTCAACCTCAGTGTCAGATTCAACCTCTGCTCTCCCCAACTGTACCTGTGTTTGGCCACCTTCATCATGAGAGTCTGTCAATACTCTGACATCAGGTTTTAAGAGTCCTACACTTCAACTGTCAGGAACACGTGATAATAAGAAACAAACACAGGAAAGAAATTAATAACTACACTACTGCAGTTCAATATATTCTAACAAACTAACACCAATGCTACTGTCACAGACAGTGCAGCAATACACACAGTCCTGACACCCACCTCACACATACAGATAAATTAATATGTCTGTGAAATCCTCATCAGTGCTAAAATAAAAATGTTTGGCTTACCATGTGCAGATGACTCCACACTAGCTAGGGAGGATAGTCCTGGAATAAATTAAGCAAAATGTAAAGACGCCATCATCACAGTAACACAGGTGGAAAATATGTTGGCTTTTATATTCCCATTAACCAACCAAGCAGAAACATTGCAGTGTGGAGGGTGTGAATTGTACTCCTTGAAATATGTTATGCACCAAGGTCACTAATAAAAGTCAAACTTTAAACTATGTACTACAAAATAATAAAATAAAATAATAGGTAGCCAACAATTGAGTAAAGAATGGACTATCCTTTATTGAAACAACACAAACAAGCAATCCTAGTTGAGTATAACGAAAAACATTAAAGACATTCATTATTTATATATAATTGGGTTATTTGGAGCAGGGGAGTGGTTACAGATGGTGGTTCTGTTAAGAGCAATGAAAACATTTGACTCATTCCTTTAACCAAGTCCCCCTTCCCCCTTAACACCATAATGTAAAATGAGACTGTGCTACCTTCGAACTGAAAAGCTAGAGACAAATTAAAATATATAATATAAGAACAGCATATTAAGGCTAACCTATTAATCCAAAATGTTATTAATTAAGAAACTCACTAACAAAAATGACTAACTAGTTAACTAACAAAAAGATCTACCACTAGATATCTATCAGAATAAATATCAATAGCTTATAAACTGAAACACTTTTAACAAAGATCACTTTCATACCAAATAAATATGTTATCAGGTTTTTATGTAAAAAAATGTGTCTTAATATCAATGAACATATGTATAAATCTACAAGTGAACATCTAAGTAGGCTGAAAACCATAGCTATAATTGCTAAGGTGGAAATATGTTAAAAATAAAGCATCAAAGCCCTGGGGATCTGTTCAACTAAGAAAGTACTTAGCTTAAATGAGTAAATGTATCAGAAAACATTTAATGTTTTAATTACTAAAATCTCCCTCTCACCAGACACTGCTGCTGTCATCACTTATAAAGTGCTGTTCGACACTCTCCAAGTCTGACTTGTGACGTGACACTTGTGTTAAATATGGAGGTCTCTAGTCATTGTATTTAGATAGGTAGGGGTGTTCTTCTCACTGCAGTCAACTGGTGTGTGTGTGTGTGTGTGTGTGTGTGTGTGTGTGTGTGTGTGTGTGTGTGTGTGTGTGTGTGTGTGTGTGTGTGTGTGTGTGTGTGTGTGTGTGTGTGTGTGTGTGTGTGTGTGTGTGTGTGTGTGTGTGTTTGTGCACTTGCTTGACATTAGAGAGAGCATTTTACAACAACATGTGGGATACTGCTATAACCATTTTCCTCTGACCAGACACTGTTGATGTCATTGCTTATAAATTGTTGTCTGACACACTACAAGTCAGACTTGTGATGTGGCACTTGCATTAAATACAGAGATCTCTAGTTTTTGTGCTGAGATAGGTATGGGTTATATTCTCATTGCTTTCAACTGGTGTGTGTGTGTGTGTGTGTGTGTGTGTGTGTGTGTGTGTGTGTGTGTGTGTGTGTGTGTGTGTGTGTGTGTGTGTGTGTGTGTGTGTGTGTGTGTGTGTGTGTGTGTGTGTGTGTGTGTGTGTGTGTGTGTGTGTGTTCCTGCTCTTGCTCAGCATTACAGAGAGCATTTTACACCAGCATGTGGTTTACTGCTATTACCATCTTCCTCTCACCAGACTGTGCTGATGTCATCAACTACAAAATATTCTCTGACACTATAAAAGTTAGAAATGTGCTCTGGCCCTTTGTGTTAGGTACTGTGCTTCATAAATATGTAGTTTTAGAATAATATGTTAGTCCACAGCTATATCCAACATTCCTCTAAACATCGTGTTGTAGCATACAATCATTATGTCATCCTATGTCACATGTACTCTGACAGTATTCAAGACAAACCTGTGCTGTGATGGTAACATTAAGTACTGTGGTTGAAATCTACTTTAACTACACATATAGGTGTTCTATTCTGATAGCAAGCTACTTGCATGAGTATACCTACAACGATCACTTATGAGACAATTTTACAAAGGGATGTGACTCCACATCCATACCCTTTTGTGCTCACATGTTCTCTATCATACGCCATAAACTGCAACATCTATGTCTTCACAGGTGTAATGATCATATCAGGTCCAGTGTACTTCTGTGTGTCTGTTTGCTCGTACATTATGGTCATTATGTGATCTTTGGAATAGCTATTGATTTCACTACCACTTGGGGTACCATTCACATAGCCTCACACATTCTTCTTTGTCTTCAGGCCCCATGACATCCTTCCAGCAGAGGAGTGAAGTATGAGACTGGTTAGATTTATGGGTCTATAGTTCTCAGGGTGGGTTGATGGTCCCCCTTTGTGCAAGGGGATTACTGTTGTTGTTTTCCCCTTTGCTGGAACAAAGCCATTTCTCACACTATGGTTAAAAAGATGCCAAGCGGGACTGCTAGGACCTGTTTTAGGTTATTTAATAAGCAACCTGGGATATTATGTATGCTTTGGGATATGGCCTGTGGGTCCAAGGGGGTGAAGTTTGCACCAAATATGTCAGGTAGAAGGTTGTCAATTTCCTCAAATGCAATCTCATGTTTAGACTTGTAGCACTAAGCAGCAGAACCTTCAGTTTGTGTCCAGTTGAGTTTTTTTTTTGTTTTACTTATGAACTTTTGTTGCTTTGACATTGCCTGAAAAAGGCACTATGGTGGAGGTAAGTGTGTGCCAGTATCTGACAGCCTAGAGGACACAGGTGCATCCCATCTCTGCAAAGTAGTATGGCCTGTCAACCAAGTCATTCCAGGCTGTGAGATACTGAATCACCCTGGACTGACACCAGAAGTGAAGCCTAATGTTGATTTTGATCCTTTCCTGTTTATATTGTGGCATCATCCTGGGTGATGGTACATTGTACATATACATTCACTGTGCAGTCCATACTGTATCATGTTCATCTATGATTACTGTTCATGCTACAAATGTCTTTATTGACACGCCGTCATCTGCTGTACATTACCATATTTCACCTGTTTTTTTTCCCTGTGTTCATTCCTACAGTTCATCTGTGTGTCCCTATTAAATACACACACTCCTGACTGTTTTATTTATAATGCAGTCTATGTACCCTTACTAATCATTTACAAAACTTTTGTCCAGTATGCCTGAAACAAGTTTCCACACAACTCTGCACTGTATAAACTGTCATGTAATGTGTTGGAACTATATATATTGCTTTATTAATAACAGTGGTAATCATTGTGGCATTTCTCGCAAACACATAGACCTAGTCTGCCTGTAGGTAAACAGGTTTACATGTCTGCTACTGTCTGTGTTGCTTTACCTGGTTTCCTGGCTGGCAACACTGTTGATACCCACAAAACCACATTTGTTTATGTTTAAACACAGTGTGCAGCATGCATATGCAATTAACACTGCTACTCACCATGCAGACATGTATGCTCAATGTAGGCTTCGGGCTAAACCTACATGAGTTTATTAAATCCCCAGGAAAAGTCATAATTTCATTTTCATGTTACTTATTATTATTATTATTATTATTATTATTATTATTATTATTATTATTATTATGTTGATTGCAAAATAATATAGAAACTGCATATAATGTAGAATGTTTGTGGCATGAGAGTGATAAAACTAATTTATGAAGAAGAATGTCAGAAATTGGAGGAAATTGTAAGAAATACTAATGAGAAGGCATTGTTACAGAAAACATAATATTAATGTTAAATAAAGCAAATATAAGAGATCAGTTGCAAAAGCAAAACTCTTTGCTAAAAGAAGAAAGGATGAGATTATTCCTTTTCAAGTAGGCAGGTGAAGTATAATAACAGTATGGTAATGCAGGAGCAGAATGAGAAAAATGTGATAGTTAATAAGCAAGAAGAAATAATTATAGTTGCAGAGTTTTTCTTGAAGGTGTGCATGTAGAGAAACAAATTGCACAGGATGTAGCACAGGGGGTTAAAACATTTCTAAAGAAATACTGAATATACTAAGCAGATAAATTATCACTGATAAGGTCCAAAGAAAAGCATAAGGAGAGGAATGATTGAATCTATACCTGTGGAAATGGTACTGATTACATGTTTTACAGAAAAATTAGCAAGGAAGAACTGAAATGTTTTCATAAAGTTACTTAAAAATTTGTAAAATTAAAGTATACAATCAGGAGAAATGTGTATAATTGTCATTAGACTTACTTGGATGAAGGGTGGTAAGTAAATGGAGACCCATATTAATTTGCAGTGTGTATTCAAAATTAGTCAGGATGGTTTTTCAGATAAGGTTTAATAATGTTACAAAAGAACTAATGGGTGATGGAGTATATGAGATAAAAGGAAAGGATAGTGGAGATATGTTAGTTATACTTAAGAAAGTCGTTGATGAAATTGTATTAAAACAAACTGAAGGTAAATTGATTTCTTGTCACATTAAAAATGCTTATTATATTATATTATATTATATGCAGTACTTATTTATGGAATATTTAAGACAGTATAATATTCTGGATAAAATTGTTACATTTCAATATGTTTAATAAAAATGCAACTGCAAACATATTAGTAAATGGATGGCTAAGCAGAGACACTGAAGTTAAAAGTGGGGATACATCAATAATGCCAAGTTGCTATATTTTTTAGCATGGTAATAAATGCTTTTAAAGAAAGCAAATATAATGAAATAATTGTATGGCAAATTTGATTTACAGAGATTAAGTGAAACTGCCTATAATGAGTTACACAGATAATAATGTTATATTAGTTTAAATAAGGTATGAGTTAGTATTGTCAAGAAAGATCTGTGCTTTCTTCCATTGGCAGATTAGATTTAAGTAGAGAAAAATGTAGAGGAATTTGATAAATAAAGAAAACAGGTGGTATATGTTTTATGAGACATTATGTGCAGGATTCACTAAACCTCCATGTAAGAGTTAATATGTCTTACATGGAGGCTGCAGTCTAATGGTATGACATCAGCATGCCATGCATATTCATGAGGGCATGCTGAATCATACCCTAGGCTAACACGGTCCATGTAGGAAAGTAGGGGGCATGTCCGAATGCCGAGTTCTGCAAACCCAGAAGAGTCAGAGTCCTGAAAGTAAACTCCCACGAGCGTGTCCGCGGAAATGTCAAGGAACACAACACACATGCCCCCACAGACTATAAACCCAACTGTAATGTAAAACGGAAAAATAACAGTTTAATTTTTTTTTTTAATTTCCAAAATGTTTGCCCGTAGTTGCTCTCGTTTGCGTGGGTATGCCCTTTGCTCAGCCACAGTTAGCAGACAGTGAAAAGCATATAAGATCTAAACATGCAAATTAAGCCAAGTAGCAATAGCGTAGCGGTAGAGACATTGGCGAAAGAGAAGGTAGTCACGGTTCGAGCCCCCACAACATAATTCTCTATTTTTAGTTAAATAAGCATGAAACAATCCCCTGACATATATATATATATATATATATATATATATATATATATATATATATATATATATATATATATATATAAAACTATAATTTAAGTAAAATGTAATGAAATGGGCCATGTATTTTTGAAGAAATCCAACACAATAAAATATAAAAAAGAGATTATGTGCCCATAGCTGAGCAAGGCTTCAAGAAGCCTAATATGAGTGCCCATAGGTGAGCAGCACTGTAACAAGCTTAATATGACTGCCCTCAGGTGAGCAGCGGTTTAACCAGTGTAATATGAGTGCCCAGATTTGAGCAGTGCTTTCATACGCTTAAAATGAGTGCCCGTAGTTGAGCAATGCTTCACACAGCATAATATGAGTGCTCATAGCCAAATAACACGTTACCCAGCATAAGCCGTTTCTGCAGAGCTGCGCACCGCGCCAACCAGCTCACCGGTGGGCAACATTGAGCAAGCTGTATCAAAGCCACCTTTACACAGACACACCTCCTAGCCTGTCTAGACAGTAGTAAAATAAAAAAAACAATGCCCAGGCTCGAACCCAGGATACTGTGCACCATAGTCAAAGTACTGAACCACTAAGCCATGACAGTTGTACTGAGAAATGCAGTATTAGCGTATATATAGGAATGAATGGAAATAGAAGCATGACAAAACAGGTTTATTTAAGCTGATAAATATCCAAAATGGCCAATCACAGATAAGTGCGGGAAAACGGGCATATATAAGCCCCATAGGTGGGAATACACAGCATAACTGATTGTGGTACCCATTTGCAGTCAGGATGGCAGGTGCAGGAGAGGGAAGTCACTTTAGAGCACAGAGGTGGGGTGTTGAGGAGTCAAAATATATGGTTTGGCTCCTAGTCCATGATCATGAGGCACAACTCATGCAGGGCCAGGTTCACTGGGATGCATACAAGGCAGAGGCATGGAACCAGTTGGCACATGATCTCACCAGTGCCACAGGCATTCCAAGGACTGGTGAACAGGTCCGTCATCACCATGCGGACCTGAAGAGACGTAAGCAGGACCAACTGAACCGTTGGATCCAGGAGGCCCAGCAAATGCCCAACGCCCCACTACTGAGTAAGTATCCATGTAATTAAATATGTAAGAAATTATCCTAGCCTATAGTATGGAGATGTATGTTCCAATATTACATCATTTATATTACAGCTGCAGGTGTCCGTTCCATGAATCAGCGAGCCTATGCTGATAGGCTGGTGAGGTTGCGCCACCAGGCAGGTTAGTAATTATTTTGCTGGAATTGTTATGGAATATAAGTGAGACAGCTTGTAAAATAGTTCAGTGTTGTTACATATTAATAAAGTTGTAGTATGTAAGAAATTATCCTAGCCTATAGTATGGCGATGTATGTTCCAATATTACATCATTTATATTACAGCTGCAGGTGTCCATTCCATGAATCAGCGAGCCTATGCTGATAGGCTGGTGAGGTTGCGCCACAGAGTCTTGTCTGTTAACCTCCCCAACCTACCTCCCCAAATATACCTAGATCCTGTACCTCACATTCCACTCTCACCTGAAAAAAAAAATAAAAAAAAGGGCACTCTGTTCCCACAAAAAAATTACGCCCCATACATAGCTTCCCATTTTGCAGACATGTCTGCTGGACATGTCAACTGATAATTAAAATTGGCTGTACAACATATTTTGTTGTCCTCACCCCTCTCTCAGGGGTGGAAGGTTTCAAATTTCACACCAAATTACACACATTTGCACAGCTGTTGCTGATAAAGAAATGGGCAGCTATGGGCCTTCCCTACATCCTTCCTGCAAATCCCGAGCTTGTTTTCCTACTGTCCTACCCTCTTTGTGCCCCCTTTTTCACCACTTTCCTATCTCCCCATTTTCTTTTCTTTAAAAGAAATTAGCGCGGGTGTTAGCGGGAGTAAGCACTTTTAAGCAGTAGTCAGCGGGTGTGCGCTTGTGTGCGCATGTGTAAGCATCACGCAAAACAGCACAAACCCACTTACAACTGCTTAAAAGTGCCTTAGTCACTCTGTATGACAAGGCCTGTAGTCTGCTCATCAGCAAAAGAAAATACCCCTGTCAGTCTCGAACCCCAGACCTTGGAAACACTAGCCTGAATGAATTACCACTGAGCCACATCAGATATACAAGAACATGGTGCTGAAAGAAATATATCATTAAATACAAGGAGTGAATGTAAAGGGAATGTAGGACGGCCATTACACAAAGCTTGTTCCCTGTATGTTTAGTGGCAATTCTTGTGGAATTGCATTACATGAGTGTGATAAGAGAAACAGCCATGCTAGTAGGTAATAATGTTACAGTACCACCTTACAAACCACACACGGTATCAGAGCAGGATAAACACCACCATATTTGAATAGGTATGAGGCCAGACATCCAAACTGTGACTGATTTACAGGGATGTCCTTGATTTGTCAAAAAATGTTACCTGTGCCCCACTGACTCCCTGTGAAATGTACTAACAGTAAGAAGAAAGGTGGGGAATCCCACGTAATGTTCACCATCAATAAGTTAAAGTAGACACTACGTGCATGTCAGAAATGGTGTAGTAATACAAATGCTCAAAACATACACAGTCACAACTGCAGAATATCTGAAATATATCACGGGTGTATCCCACTGATATGTACCTTTCCCTGAGGCTGCTCAAATATATACCTGAGAGTATCTGAGGCCTGCAAGTGTCAGAAACACACCGGCATATCAGCCTGTCTGCTGTTACACACTCTGCAAATAGCTGTAGAATTACTTCCACAAGCACACCATCATGTAGGCGTACAACACAGAAATATCAAAGGATGTAGCCATCTAACAAACTAAGGACAGTATAGCAGTTTACAAGCACTGCATGTGCCTGATATTCATAACTATTAGTAGAAAATACAAGGCCCTACTACTGCTCAGCAGCAAAATAAGATACCATTGTAAGTGTCAAACCCCAGACCTTGGTCTCACCAGACTGCATACAGTGCCACCAAACCACAGCAAACATATATGAATTAACTGCTGAAAGAAATATAACATGCATTACAAGGAGTGAATGTAAATGGAAAATAGGAAAGCCATAGCAACACAAAATAGTAAAGAGAAATATCAGGCCTTCAAGGAGTGAATGTAATGGAAAAATAGGGAAGCCATAGCAACACATTGCAAGAGCTCTTGTTGTATACCAGTTAATCCACAAGTCCCACAGGAAAGTAGATACTCCCATGTAAACAGTGTTAGCATTAGCAGGTGTGAGTTAACATACACACTGAGAAGAATGAACTGGAGGAAGCAACAGTCAGGTTTCAGTACAACATGTAATTCAGTGGCTACAACACAGCCTTAGATATGAGAGACATACCAACCTTCAGACTGACACAGCAAACCAGCGTGGTCCCCACCTTGCAAAACTGAAAGGCCTACACCTACCTAACCTAACATTTTATAGCAGTGTCCTGAAATCACAGTGAGAACTGCAATTACCACACAGCAGGCTGCATGCAATTAGTAAATGCTGGCCACCAATTGGTAAGAGGCCATCACATGCACATGTGCAGATACCTATAAAAGCAGCCTGTACTGCCAGTCCACACATGCAATGCTTTCATTGCAGTGACTGGAGGGAGAGAGAGAGAGAAGACAGACAGACAGACAGACAGACAGAGACCCAAAAAAAAAGCAAGGCAGCAAGCAAGCCAGCCAGCCATCCAGGCAGCCCGCCAGCCAGCCAGGCATCCAGCCAGCCAGCCAAACTTATAAAGCTGTAAGAGACAAAGGTAATGTAAACTACATAATCTAATAATCTACATACTGTGAACCCTCCATATGTGTCAGCAGTCTGTATCTATATGTATATGAAGATGTGCATAGGGCAAGGGACATACTGCAATCGTTAGCAAAGGCTGGACATACATATTTAGTTGAAGGTTGCTATGTGCACATATCAATGTAGGTTGTAGTGTGTGGCATTGAAAACAACATGCAGTGCAGGTATATGTCATGGGGTGGTGAACTTCTGTGGGACTGAGCCAGTGAGGCCTGCTACAGCTGTACGGCATGAGGACAGCATAATGCATTCTGCACAACACTGTGCAATATCATTACAGAATGGTATGTCTCACAACTGTTACAGAACTGACATCCCCACTATGAAAGGTGGGCATTCTATGTGCCAAGATGTGCATGTAGATGTACAGCGATGGATGTTTATAAGTATGTGTGTGTGTATGTGTACGTGTGTGTGTATATATATATATATATATATATATATATATATATATATATATATATATATATAAATATGTATATGTACATAGAGAGGTATGTATAGATAGATAGACATATATATATAGATAGATAGATAGATAGATTGATAGAATATGCATATACATATAGATGTAATAGACACATACATATATAGATATATATAGATGCATACACATATACAGATAGATATGAATGTATATAGATATGTATGTATATCAATATATCTATTTATCTATATATATATATATATATATATATATATATATATATATATATATATACATATATGTATAGAGTGAGAGAGGGACATGGGGGCAGATGAATTGCAACAGCTGCCTGGTGACCAAGGCATGGACTGAACACCAGTGTGGATACAGGAGTACCATACCCCATTCTAAAACACTTTAACCACTAACTACCACATAGGTGGTTGCCTGCCCACTACTGGAGGTTTCAGAAGCGAACATGGGAAACAAGTGTACAATAGCCTCCCCTTTGATATCCACAAATATGCCATACCCTGGACTAAACCACCCAGCATTAACAAACAAAGCTCCTCATTAGTAGATGTCAGACATACCCCTGATGAATGTTATGGAGATAGGTAATATGCTGTGTGAGTCACCTCTGTGTAACTGTTTGACAGGAGCAAGTGCAATCACATTACATGTGTCCCAAGGGGGCAGAGTAGCATAAGGCTATGCTACCATAGGCCCAGGGCCAATAGCATAGTACCTACCTATGACACAATGCACACACATGTACTCAGTGCAATACCAACTACGTGAGGTGGAATGAGTGTGACACTGACTGTGTGCAAGGTCTGTAATGGTGTGATTGCTCAGCGTGACTTTGTGTCTGTCATGGTAGTCCATGTCCTTGGTGTGAGGCCAGAGAAAGATGTGTCAGTTATTGGGATACTAACATACTAGATTGCCATATGTTGTGCAGTGGTTCCTTGTGTATGACTACGGTGTAGGTAGGGGTATGGCAGCAAAGACTAGGGTGGATTACCAGTGAAACTGTAGATGTGCATTGCATGCATTGCATGGGATGACAATATTCTCCATCCAGTAGCTTGATACATATCCCCAGTATGAGGTTGTGCAGTGTACCTCCAACAGTGTACCGAGTGCTGGTGTATACTAGTTTGTTGTATGAAGTGTGGCAGGGACTGTCACACAGTTGTAGGCTGAGCACTGATATGCGGTAATGTACATGTGTATCCCCTGATAGACAGACAGATGCTATAAATGGCAGTTCAATGATATCAGTACAGTAGAGTATTACATGTGTCATATGACTTGCTCATATATTTATCTTTTCCTTCCAGGGCGATGGTGCATCACCACAACCCGTGTTATTCAGCTGCAGAGGATGAGGAGATACACCAGAGCCTGGTGCGGGTTTTCAATACACTGTTTTCCAGGACCAGCCAGAACCAGCAGGAGAGGGCTGCACTGTGGCAAGACCTTGTCCATCGGGTAAATGACATAGACATGCATAACCGGACATATGAGCAGGTATGCCATCACTGCAGTGATATAATTAGAAATGTCCGTCAGCATGCATCTGATATCCACAGACAACAGCTTGCCACAGGTGGTGGGGTACCTATCCACCCACCCTCACCAGAGTGGAGGAGCTACTCCTAAGTGTTGTAGCTCCAGGCCAACAACAACAACATCCACAGACATGTGTCATGATGGAGGCCGGAGCCACCCAGCATGTGGAGATGGAGTGTGCAGGTAACATGCCATATCTGTAGTTGACTGTTCTCTGCACTGGTAGTTTATGCATGTGTAAGATGTGTACTGTGTGTGTAGCTGTTATCCTGCCTATTCTTGTGCAAGATTGATATTCTGAATAGCATCACTGCACCTGTGAAAGCCAACTGTTGCACTACTGTACTGTAGCATACTCACAGTATCAATGGCACAGTTGTAGCCACTGACAATAACTCTTTTATTTGTGCAGGTCCCTCTGGAGTAACAGCAATGCAGCCAATCCATGCTGGTGAGTGTGTAATAACAATACTATTAATAGTAATAATAATATTAATACTAATAATACCCTCAAACAGTATTGTGTATGTGTTGGATTGCAGGTGTGTGTGTGTTTGTATCTGCTGTACTGAAGAGTACGCATGTGTGCCCATGTGTCCGTGTGCATGTGTGGATGTGTGCATGTGTGCATATGTGCCTTTGTGCATGTGTGCCCGTGTGCATGTGTGCCCATGTGCATGTGTGCCTTTGTGCATGTGTGCCTGTGTGCATGTGTGCATGTGTGCATGTATGCCCATGTGCATGTGTGCCTTTGTGCATGTGTGCCTGTGTGCATGTGTGCCAGTGTGCATGTGTGCATGTGTGCCTGTGTGCATGTGTGCCTTTGTGCATGTGCGCCCGTGTGCATGTGTGCCTGTGTGCATGTGTGCATGTGTGCCCATGTGCATGTGTGCCTTTGTGCAGTTGTGCCCGTGTGCATGTGTACCTGTGTGCATGAGTGCATGTGTGCCCGTGTGCATGTGTGCCCATGTGCATGTGTGCATGTGTGCCCGTGTGCATGTGTGGTAACATTGTGTACACATTGTAAACTGTGTTTCCTGTCTTCCTCTCACAGGTTTTGGTGTTGCTCTGATGGTGTGCAGCAGGGAACCTGAAGCCACTGCTGGTGATAGTGATAACGATGATACATGAGTAATGGCACAGGGAGGTGTGACAGGGTCTGTTGTTGGTCAGCCAATCGACAGTACACAGCAGTCAACTCCATCAATGCGCACAGTCATCCTGCCGATACATTCATTGTCACCAATGTCCTTAGCTGAGGGACAGCATACAGTGGGCATTGACCAGGGTAATGTGGTATCAGTAGCACATGCATCCCCTCACAGCAGCCATGGCCAGAGTCCTGACATGGTACCACACAGGCAGATGTCCAGGGGTTCTCGTGGGAGCATCCATGGTCGTACTGCCCCTGTCAGACGTGCCCACAGAGGTCTTTCAACCTCAGCTATGTTCCGAGCTGTAATGCAGGCACAGGCACGTATGGAATGGTACACCAGACAGGGTCTGAGGGAGCTAAGAGCACATCACACTGCTATGAATGACACTATGCGTGACGTTGTGGCTGCCATCCGTACTGTCGGCGAGGTCATTGATAGATGTTGGGGGGGCACATTAGATCTGTTCCACAACTTCATGTCCATGAGCCAGGGCAATGCAGGACGGTTGAGGCATCAACGTGGACGTATGCCAGCAACATCAGCAGCTGGCAGTCATCGCGGATGACAACAAACCTGCAGCCGCTCCCACAGTGCCAGTACCAGCCCCAGCAATGCTGGGTCTGTGCTGTTATCAGACCGTCCTAGAAGACCACATGTACGTGGCTCTGGACAGTCCCAGCAGGGACATGTGTCCAGTCAGCAACCCACTGCTTCTGATGACAGTACCCAGTCTGGCTTAGTATCTGATACTGTCCGTAGCACCCCTGCCAGGCACAGGTACCGTGTCCATGGCCAGAGACAGTGATCTGCATGACCTGGCAGGTACAGTCTGTGACTGTCCACAAACACCCGTATATGGCAGCCATGTGGTGGAACTGTGTGCATGCATACACACATGCATAATGCTAACACCTAGGGCTAACACATACACACACACACCGCATCAACATTGCCCCATGTTGTACTGTTGTCCCTCACTAACACACACACACACACATGTCGATTGGATGAGTGAATGGCAGACTCTGGCAAACCAAGTACACACCCTGTGCATATGATGAAACTGTGCCACCTCCTGCAATCTGTAACATTGATGCAGGAACAGGATAGCATGGTGCTGATGCACAGGGTGACTACATAGCACTGTAGTAATATTATCATGTTGTTCATAGCACAGTGTAATGATATCATTGTGGGTATATCTCAGCATGCCTGATGCATTAACACTATGATTGTCATTGTAGTTTTTTTATACATCAGTGTTAATTCCAAAAATATAATGTCTGCACATGTGCCACATGGCAGTTGTGTGTACCTGTGCCTGCATGTGTTGTGGACTGGACAGTACATGTGTGATGTTTGCAGCACACAGTTGCAGGTGTACATTTGTGAACAAGGTGGAGTTGCATTCTCTGCATGTAGATGTGTAGTGCACACATGGCAAGGGTGACATGCACCATGTGACACAGTAGTCATACATTGTGGTTCATATTGGTGGCCACTTTGTGTTGTACTACACATATGTCTCACCTGGGGTCACATGTATGTATGGCATAGTTTGACAGCATGCTGTGGGTCATACGGTTTACCAATGTCAATGGTTTGCATTCTGGTGGTAAGGCTCAAAACACAAACTCACCTACATAGGTATCACAAGGGATAAGAAACTATAAGTAATGATACTCACTGCCAGACATCTGAACCGCAAGATGCATGCAGTCCAAACTCTACTCAGCATGGAAAATGTTGATATCTGTGCAGTAACAGAAACCTGGTTCAAGGCTCCCAAGAGCACCCTAGCACTACCAGGTTACACCTCATACCTTGCTTTACAGCCCCAAAACATGGAACTAACTATGAAAGGGGGTGAGTATCAATAATTGTCAGGGATACCCACACCCCCAGGTTGGTGCCACAGCATGAAGCATCACGGACTATCCATGTGCAACTAACAGTGGGTAAAACTGCCTTCCAGTTCATAGCCTACTACAGACCACCCTCCTAAACCCAGGAACCCTACCTGGCCTGCTTAAGAACACATGAATATATGAAGGTCTCTCCAAACAACATTATATCGGGCAACTTCATCTACCCACACATAGACTGGGAGCATTACTGTAGTTCCAACACCCTAGGCCAAAGGTTCCTAGAATTCATAAACTCAAATGCTATGGAACAACTTGTTACCACTTCCACAAGAGGGGAAAACATACTGCACCTGATCATCACCAACATGGGGACTCTATGCTCCAGACCAGAGGTGTATCCCTCACTGGTAAGATCAGACCATAGAGTAATCTCACTGTATATTCACATACCAACCCCAGCCCCTGCCCAGAAAACCACAGTGAAAAAGTTGTCTAAAGCATATTCCACACACTTCAAAACCGAGACAGAGGTGGAATCCTTCAAAGCCCCCGGGCCTGTGGAAAATACAGCCCACACTGCTGAATCCTTTATAAACGCATTCTATGAACACCTTCAGGAATGCACAGATCATGCAATTCCAAATATAACCAAGACCTAATCCTCCAAAGACAGGCATCCTTTCTGGTGGACCCCAGCCACATAACAGAAAACAATAGAAGGAGGTAGCTACTACATGATTGAACAATATCCCACAAAGGGAAGGCATCTCTGATCAGTATTTGGAACAATTTGGAACAAAATATGGGCACTCATAAAATCGTCTAAGGCCAGCTTCAAGAGAATAATTGCACAAGACACTAAGGATAATCACAAGGACATCTCTGAACAGTATTGGCAGGACACTTCAATCCCTCAAAATCATCACTTGCAAGTTTTGACAGTGAAATTGCCCAGACACTACAGATAAGGCTCCCCTCAGTCTGGAATTGAATCCCCATTAACGTTAGACATAGCCCCTCGCCAACCCACTTCCAGCAAACTCCAGCCACATGGATGTGACATTGCAAATTCAACCCCTGGGATCTCCACTGTGTCCCTGCTTGACGGAGGCACAGCAAACTAGCCTTAAATGGTGCCTTCTGTGACCTACTTTACAGAGGCATGGTAGGCTACTGTACTGGGGAGGCAGATGTCAAATACACTCTGGCTAGGCTTATGTATTCCCTAGGGCAAACAGCCTAGTATCGACCTCTGCACCCATATGTTTATGTTTGGGATGCACAATATTTGTTGTTGATAAACTGTTTGCAGGTCTTTATTGCCATAGCTTTCCCTGTTTCTATGAACAACTTGTGTATCTGTGGAAGATGTTTGATTATGGCAGGGTTCCAGTATATTACTTATGTCTCTGTTGTCATTTAACTGTGTGCACTGGGCAGATTGCTGTATTGTGGGAGGTTCCTGGCTTAACACATACAAATGCCAGATATGGGTGGCCGACTGCTATACTGAGACATGGCCTAAGTGTGTGAGCATGCCCAGTTCAGGCTTCCCATGGTTTGTTGCCTGACATATGTCTCATTTATCAAAGTGTGTGAGCATGCCCAGTGTGACCTTTCCATATGTTGAAATCTGAGGTCCACTACATTTGTGGTTGTATGTGAACTTGAACAATATTTGACATTTATAGTGTGTGTTTTGGCAATCATGTTGTGTTCTTATTGCCCAACTGCTTTGTGTCTGAACCCAACAGGGATTATGCTGTGCCTGCAGGGTTTTCATGGGACAGTTTGCATACACTTGTCAACATTCTTTCATACTGACCAAACACTGTAATATTGTCATAGTGTAGTGGTTCAGTCCTTTCACTCTGGTACACAGTATCCTGGGTTTGAGTCCCATCATTGCTTCAAATATTCATACTGAGCACACCAGACTAAGGTATGACCATGTTGCATTTTGTTCAGCTATGGTCTACTTAAACCAGGCTTGTCCAACATTACTAGTGTATTCCGCAACTTGGGTGGACATTGACAAACACTAGGCTATGTGCCCTAGGGAATTTCTAATCCTAGTCAGAGTGTGTTTGTCCTTCAACACACATTTTAACTGGAGTTTGCCATGACATTTTTCAAGGTTAGTATACTGTGCCTCTGTCTAACTGTGACATAAAAGTGATACCCAGGGTAAACCTACAATCTGCCATCCACTCATCAAGATTCCTCTTGAAGAGAGTCAATGAGGGACTCTCTGGCTAACCTGGACTGTGAATTTACTCAAGAGTGGAGGGAGCTTCTGGGTTATGGATCAATCACTACAGCATGTCCTAATTATTTCAGTGCTGAGGTTCAGGTCTTTCATGTGCATAGCTCACTGGCATTCAGATTTTACAATGTGCAGCATGTGCATTGATTCCAGGTTGGACATGGCTTTATACATCAGGCACAGATCACCTCTGGGCAGGCAGCATGCCACTGTGTGGAGCTACAGTTTGTTTAATCAGGCGACACATGGCATCTGTTAGAGCTCTTTGATCCTCCTGGTGAGGTACTTTTGGGGTCTTTCCAGTTGCTGGAGGTGTCTGCTAAGGTACATCCCACAGGGGCCATTGTACTCAATTGTGAGACTGATGAAGAATGACTGAAGAGGCACGATGACCTCCCCTGATCTAGATGTGAATACCTTCATGATTAGGTGGGTATATGGTATGTTTCTGTAACCACTACAGCCACATGGTTGTCAAATGCAAGATATCTATCAACTTGTGTCCCCAGGTCTCTTATTACTTCTAAAGTACTTAATGGGTTAACACCTATGTGGTAATTGGTGAGCACTTACTGTTTTTCCACAGGGGATGACTATACACTTTTTTGTGTTTAGCTTGATGACATGGCTGTGGCAACAGTTGTCTGTTTCTATGAGGCCCTTTTGTAGGATGCTTGTGTCAGCTGGAAGGTCAGATATGGCACCCAGTTTGTAGTCATCTGCAAACTTGTTCAGACACAGTCCTTACATGTTGGTCTGTACCTCTGAGAAATATATACCAAACAGGCGGGTCCCAGGACCGAGCCTTGTGGGATGCCAGTTGTAGCTGGTTTGGACTCTGACATGGCTTCAGCATTTCTGACCATGTCAGTTCTGGCCTTGAGCTGGTTTGCAACCCATCTAGTGACATAGGGGTTTATATTTAAGCTGGTGAGCTTATCTATAATGACCACATGGGGTATTGTATGGAAGGCTTTTGCAAGGTCCAGGTAGGCTGTGTGGACCACCTTCCCCTCATCAATGGCCTTGGTGACTGTTTCAAATGACTCAACCAGGTTTAAGGGGCAGGATCTGCCCTTAAGAAAGCCACACTGGGTAGGGTCCAGTGTCTGTTGGTCCCTGATATCTTTATTTCTGAGGTCCATGATGATCCTTTCCATAGCTTTGCAGACCATGCTAGTCAGGATTCTGGGGTGATAGTTTGCATGATCCATTCAGGCACCACCTTTGTGGAGAGGGACACTGTTGCTGTACACTGCTGTTTGGGTACATATCCTGTGGTAAGGCTGAGATTGAGCAGTAGTTTTACTTGGTGTTCAATTCTTCTTGGATTTCATGTTGGATGCAGCCCGGGACACCATCTGATACCATTGATGCTGTGTGTTTTGCTTTAGGGACGCTGGCTGTTACCTGAGCATCTGTGATGTCAGGGGGCCCAACACTCTGCTGGGATAGATATTTGGCCTTTTGGTGGAGGGGGGGGGGAGTTTGCACTGAACCTGTCAAGTCGGATGTTGGCAATGTCTTTGGGTTTGGTGTATTGTTTGTCATTTTGGACTAATTCTGAGCATATCTGGGAATTCCCACCCAGGTTCCTACCATCAGTAAAGAAAGCCTTGTGATTATCCTTAGTGTCCTGTACAATTTTTATCTCGTAGCTGGCCTTAGAGGATTTTATGTGTAGCCATAGTTTTTTGTCATAATACTAATCAGTGATGCCTTCCCTTTTTGGGTTTTTCTCTCTCATGTAGTAGCTTCCTGCTTCTCTTGCATGGTTTGTTAATGGCTGGGGTCCACCAGACAGGATGCCTGCCTTTGGAGGATTGGGTCTTGGTTTTATTTGGGATTGCATATTCCATGCATTCCTGAAGGTGTTCATAGAATGCATTCATAAAGGGTTCTGAGGTCTGGGCCATATTTTTCACAGGCACAAGGGCTTTAATGGATTCCACCTCAGTTTGGTGGAGTGCATAATTTGCTTTACACATGTTTTTCACTGTGGTTTTTTGGCCAGGGACTGGGGTCAGGATGTGAATATCCATTGAGATTACTGTATGGTCTGATCTTACCAGTGAGGGATACACTTCTCATCTTGGCCATAGAGTCCCCATGTTGGTGATTATCAGGTACAGTATGTTTACCTCTCTTGTGGGAGAGGTGACAAGTTGTTCCATAGCATTTCAGTTTATGAAGTCTAGGAACCTTTGGCCTAGGCTGTTGGAGCTAGAATAATGCTCCCAGTCTATGTTTGGGTAGTTGCAGTCACCCAATATAATGTTGTTTGGAGAGACCTTCATATTTTCATGTGTTCTCAAGTAGGCCAAGTGGGGTTCCTGGATTTAGGAGGGTGGTCTGTAGCAGGCTACGAACTGGGAGGCAGTTTAGCCACTATTACTTGCATGTGGATAGTCTGTGCTGCTTCATGCTGTGGCACCAACCTGAGGGTGTGGGTATCCTTGACAATTATTGATACTCACCCTCCTTTTGTAGTTTGTTCCATGTTTTGGGGGCTGTAAAGCATGGTATGAGGTGTAACCTGGTAGTGCTAGGGTGCTCTTGGGAGCCTTCAACCAGGTTTCTGTTACTGCACAGATATCAACATTCCCCATGCTGAGGAGAGATTGGACTGCATGCACCTTGCAGTTTAGACTTCTGGCATTGGGCAGCATTACTTCTAGTTTCATATCCCTTGTGATACCTATGGAGGTGGGTTTGTGTTTTGAGCCTTACCTATTCAAGGCACTATGTGGGTGACAACAGCCTTTGTCAGTATCCAAAAGGCCAGGGGTGATAGGTGCAAGCCATCCCTAGCAGGGCATTGTGTCTTGCTCAGCATGTCATCCAGGCTGACAGGCATTGGATCCCCTTTGACTAACAACAATAATTAAGCCAATTGTTGTAATTGATCATCTTGTCTTCATATTGTGGCATCATGCTTGGTGAGGGTAGGATGTTACTCATGGGTCGTCAAGTTTGTATATACTACCTGGTGATATATTGCTTAACACATGGCAATCATGCCTCAGGTGGTGCTGCAGGGCTGCATATGTTAGATGCACATACTACACTCCCTGTACATGTTTGAAAGCAGGTTGTGTCAACTTAGGCATCCCTTTTACTATATGTGTGAGTCAGAGAGAGGTATAATTTCCAGGGTTCCTACTGCACCAGTTTATGCGCTATGCGTTGCCTCTTTGCCAAGGCCAAGGCATACTGGGCACGCCTCCTTCTGCCTACTGGGGCAGTCTCAGGTTTTTCCTCCTCCGAGTCACGCTCTGCCTGTGATGGCTTTGGCAATGGTGGGGGGCTGTTTGGGCCGGGCATATGCTGGTCCTGCTGCAGCTGTTTTCGCAGAATCATATTATGTAGCATAGCACATACCATGACAATTTGGGTACATGTAGTTGGTGAGTACTGCAAGACTCCACCAGATGTGTCCAGGCACCGGAACCGTGACTTGAGCAGCCCAAACACACGCTCTATTACATTACGTGTTTGTGCGTGTGCCTCATTATGGCATTCCTGTTCAGGTGTGTGCACATTTCTGATGGGTGTCATCAGCCACGGCTCCAGTGCATAGCCAGCATCCCCCAATAGGTGACCATGTGGGATGTCGCATTGGCAAATGTCTGGTACAGCTGCATCAGATGCCAGATATGGGAATCATGGTAGCTTCCAGGGCAGCCAGCACACACATTCATTATTATGCCCTGGGCATCACACACAACCTGGCAGTTGATGGAGGGGAAGCCCTTGTGGTTAATGTAGGCCCTACCCTGCTCACCAGCTGGTGCTTTGATGCGTATATGCGTGCAGTCTATTGCACCCACTACCTCAGGGTATTCCACTATTTGCTGGAAGAGACGCATATTGCTGGTCAATAACTCATGGGAATTGGGGAAATATACATGATCACCGACATGTGCTGACATGGCATCCAGGAACTGGTGCAGTACCATGGATGCTGATGCCTGTGATATCCCCATCATAACACCAGTTGGTCCCTGGAAGGTACCTGTTGCTAGTATTCTTAGGCCAACACATACCTTGGTTTCCACTGGGATGGGTTCCCCTCTGTTGGTTCTGTGTGTGAGGCGTGGCCTGCACAGCTCAACAATTTGCTGCAGGAGGTCTCTGTCCACTCTATAGCGCTCCACTATCTCCAGCTCATGTAACCCCTGGTAGGTGACCCTGGGCCTGTACACTCTTCTCCGTCTCCTCACTGTGGGTTGTCTGGCACCATTTGCATTGTCACCACCCTCAGCATGTTGCATATGTCGCCTTATAACAGCTATGGCAGCCCCTAACATTTTTTTCTGAGTGAAGCTTTTTCAGTTTTCACTTCTAGTAGCTTACTCCAGTGATGCAGTGTCTCTTGAGAGAAACATACTGCAATGTTGTTTGCAGAGTTTTCAGTTCTGGGCTGGGCTACTATTCTGCCTGTGTAATTGCCTGATTCTGATTGTTTTCACCTGCTAGCTCTGCTAGTATTCCCTGGTAGCTTCCTACAATTTGTTGTGCTTCCTTTTTCCTGTCTGTTTCCTCAGGGGGGAGCGACACGCATACAAGGGCAAACACGCGCACAGCAGCTAACACACGCACACATGCTTAGATGGACTACAACCTGCTTATTCGGGTTAAAACGCACACACACCAGTGCAAACGTGCTTATAACTCTTTAAACAGCCTTATACGTGCTTACTCTGGCTTAAACACGCGCACTCATGCTTGCACTCATGCACTCCATCTTACTCGGGCTTCCCAGTGCGCACACGCACGCATGCATGCTCAGCAAGAAATTTTGGTGTTATCCACGGTGTACACCTTCCATTTCTTGGTTTTCCCTTGTCTACCTGTTGACACACCTCTTTCCATGATGTCTAACTGACAGCTTTCACATGCCACTCTGCTCCAATGAGCTTCACTTTTTTCATACATACCCCCCTGTGATGTCACCTATCTCCTACTCTGTTACTCCCCTTATCCTACTCCTACACTCCAGGGAATGTGCTCATTTGCTGTGTAAAAGTGGGATTCAGTATCCTAACACTCATTTACATAGGATTGCCTACTAATGCTTAGTTACATGTCTTACACTGAGCTTCCCCCCTTAGCAACCCCTACTCAGTGGCCATGTTGTTTTCAGCCTGCTATTCCCTTACATTGTAAACTGATGGTTTTAAATTTTTATTTTTCTGTTTTTTTGCAGCACAGCCCGTTTGCACAGCGCTGCACTACGTTTAAACATTGCCAAAAAAAAATAAACATTTTTATTTTAATTTTGCATGTGGGTACGTTGCCAGTGGCCACATATTTGGCCATTGCCATGCTTCCAGGAACATATGCAACCTTTATTTGGAGCTGACAAGACTCCGTTGTGCTATTTGCAGAACAGTACTCAGTTGTCAACTGAGTACATTTCTGCAGCTAACACGGCTCCTACACGGACAGGTTTGTGCTTCCTGGATCGCAAATTTACCTCATTTGCATGACTTTTCGCTGCAAGTGAGGTAATTTGCATATCCAAACCCTGTCCGTGTAAGAGCCATTTTAGGAGCTCTCTTACATGCCCCTACAGGCTGTTCGTGGATCGCTCGTCGGACATGATGGCTGCATGGAGTCTTACTCTACTCTTAGACTCCGTGCAAGCCATCGTGAATCCGGCTCAATATTTATGTATTAGGCATTACATTTGGAGAGAGAGAAAGAAAAAGATCATACCGAAACAATTAAATGACAATGCAAGAGATAAAAGGATTTAGTTGCTTAATGGAAATCATACAACTAATCTAGTCAGAATAAAAGTTTACATTACGTACACATGACATTCAGTAATATTATGAAAGCTGAGCTGTTTTGGATGAGTTTTTATATTTTTAAGAAGGCTTGAAAATGATCTCTTAGAAGTTGTTTTTCATGCAGTTTGGGCTTCTAAGATTAAATCCTGTAAAAAGAAATAGAGTATACAATACAAATGATAGATGGGGTGTGTTTAATAAATGCAATATGTCTGAGGCTCATTGCATTTATTTTGAGTATTGAATGTTGTGCAAAATGAAGAATAAGATGTGACCAAAATATTAAATGTAAAATATGAAAAATATAAATCCATTTTCAAATTGATATAATCCAGGAAGAGTAAGGGAGATGAAAAATATTGAAGGAGAAGCTACTGAAAATATGAATAAAAAAAATAGAAAGGTCACACAACAGAAGAGATACAAATAGGAAATTCTGGTATGAATGCATTATTGATAAATGTTACAGAAATGCCCCTTGGCAGATCATAGAAATATATTTTAAAGAAGCTATCATAAGTCTCGACTTAGAATAATTTCGGTCAAATCAGAGTTATTTATCTGTCAAGTCTTTAAGTAAAGTGGAATAGATTAAGTACTTTCTGGGTTCTTCTCCTTCAGCATTTACGAATGTGGCATACTATACCTATTTCACACTTCTCCACTACTCCACCTTCTGTTACAAATAATTCAAATCTATGAATCCAAAAATTCCAACTTTTTGATAAATTGCACTGTAGTGACAAAATTTCTTGTGGTAGCAATTTGAGAATCTTTGCTTAATGTATTTCTGTATTTACTGGTAAATACATTATCGAAAACATAGATTTCTTTATTTTTTCAGATATATTTCTTCATTCTGACTGCATGTAACATCTGGATGTTAGACTGAATTCACAGTGTATAACACATACACTGGGCACGAGCTTCTAGCATTGAGACATTTCTTTGTTTTTTTATAAGAATGCCGTCCATGTGATATTAAACTCCTGTACCATATTAGTGTATTTAAACTGTTATATTCTATATGCTAAAGATGGCTTGAAGAAGGGAAAAGTAATGACCACATAATGTGTATTGTCACAATGGTGAGTTAGATTGTGAAAACTTATTTAACTGACTTGCTATTAGCTGCTACAAATGAGAACACACAAATGGTGCACTTATTGTCTTTTACTGTGAGGTATTCAGAAATGAGGTGACAGGCGGGGCGTGGCCAAGGATGAACATAGGATAGCAGCAGATTTCTTCAGCTCCACCAATTTCACTGCACTGACAGGAAATAATTACTTTAAAAATTAATTTATTAAGTAATTTTCTTTCTAAATATGTTTGGTTTATCTATTTCTTGAATAATATCTAAAAAAGAAAGAAAATTTTAAAAATATTCCTGTCAGAAATCACCTTGGAAATTTTCCTGTCAGTTTCTCTGTTTGAAATGAGTTCCAGTAAGACAAATTCTCAAGATTCCAGCATCAAGAAAGAACTTCAGTCTCTGATATCTACAATCCAGCAACTTACTGCTAAGATGGATAAACTGGATACTAAAATTGATACCTTCATAGAAAACCTACAAAACAAATAGACTTGTTACATATAGACTTGCAACAACAGAAGACCCAGATTACAGGCATAGAAGAGACTGTAAATGACATGGAAAATAGAATCCAAGAAGAGGAAATCAACATTGAGTTTTTGCTGAAACAAAATACACATCTACAAACAAAGCTTGATGACCTGGAAAATAGATCTAGGCAATAACATTAGGATTTTGGACTGCCAGAAAATATTGAAGGTAACAATATTACTTCTTTTTTAACAACATGGCTCCCTAAAACTTTAGACTTACCAGAAGCTTTTTCTTTTGGTATCGAAAGAGCCCATAGATCTATAGCTAATACTAACTCTAACAAAAAGTATCCTAGATCAGTTATAGTTAGATTTCTATCATCTTTTGATAAAGAGATGGTTCTTAAATCTGCTTGGGCTAAAGCTCCTGTTAAAATTAATGAGGCAACTGTGCATTTTGACAATGACTATTCTTCCTTGGTAATAACTAAAAGAAAAGTTTTTCTGCCATTAATAAGGAAGCTTAAGAAAGCACAGTTTAAAACCTACCTTCTGTTTCCTGCCAAGCTAAAAATCTTCCTTCCTGATGGTCCTAAAATTTTTGATGACTTAGACTCTGCATTGCTGTTTATCAAAAAAAAAAATAAGATTTTGGATAAAATAGAGGAAATGGAATGGGCTAGTCCTTCATTAAAGAGGTTGGCAACAGAAACTTCATGGAAGACTTCAAAGAAGAAAAAGAGACTAAAAAACAAATGACTTGTTCTATGTTTTTTTTCTTTTTTTTTCTCTCTCTTTTTTTTTCTTCACTATTAATCTTTTTAAATATAGCTACTGCATTTTCAGAAAGCCACAAATATTCTGAAAAAGATTTAATCAAAGTTATTTTCTGTGTACAACAAACTGTTTTTGTTTCATTATCAGTTAAAATATTTGATGAACTAATAACAAGCTATCATTCAATATGTTTCTCTTTCTGACAAAGAAAACTAAGGTCAGTAACTTGATACATTTTTTTTTCTTTTTTTTTCCTTTTTCTTCTTTTTTTTATTTTAAATAATGGCATTCTATTTAGATTATGCAGTGGGTAAGGGGTGGGGGAGGGCAGAGAGAGAAGTGTACTGAAAATATGATTAATGGAATAATAACTTATTTATTCCTTGTAAAAAAGTATGTTGTTTAAATGCTATTGCTAATTATACTTCCTTGATTATATTGCTTATACTTGTTCACAAATAATTTGTCATGCTTTAATTAATAATAATTAGAACTAAATAATAGTAAATAGTATGTTTCATATCCATCTTTATTAATATAAACAGCAAGTAATATCCCACTGTAAATACTTTTTATAGCTTCCTTTTTCATTTTTTTATCTTTTCTTTTACTCTCTTTTTATTTTCTACTCTCTTTTTTTTCTTTTCTGTTCTTTCTCTCTTTATTTTCTTTCATATTTTTATTTATTTATTTATTTTTTATTTTACATTTGTTGACCGGGAGGATCCGACTGGATACATGTCCATTTTCAGCGGCCGGGGAGAAAAGCTCAAACATAGGTAACAAAAACAATTTGAATAACAGTGAAGTATATTTTACATTCAAAGTTAGAACATATGTTGTTCTTTATAATTTATCTAAAAAGGAGAGGATTTAGGATAGTAAGGAAGTAGGAGAGTCATGTGTGATGACTGTTAGTCTAGAAGGTTAACTATCCCGTTTAGGCAGTGACAATTGCATTGAACCCAGATGTGTTTTAGCTTAGCTTTGAATTGACTTAAAGTAGACATAGATATAATATCATGGGAAGTTTGTTCCAAATTTACCTGCAACGTTGTTGAGAAGAGTCACCAGCAGAGTTATTAGTTTTGAATGTTTGGATTAGGAGGCGGTTGGATGACCTCACGGCGTGGATTGTTACAAAGAGGAAGCAGCATTTTGAGGGAAGGAGCATATTCAGGGTTATATATAATTTTGTGTGTAAGGACTAGTAGGTTGAAAGAAATAAGGGTAGGCTCAGACCAGTTGAGCTTGGCTAAGTTAGTACAATGATGGGTCCTATATGGTGACCCAGTAACAAACCTAGCAATATGATTGTAGCAGTTAGAGTTTGTTCATGACGGTTTTACTTATGTTGTGAAGTAAGGGGGGCAGTACAGGAGTGATGAGAGAAGGTGAGTCTGGGCAATGGCCATTTTAGCTTGAGGGGTCAAGAAGCTATTTATTCTATATAAGGAGCCTAGTTTCTTATTAATGGTCTTGATCATTTGGTTTACATGTATATCATATTTTAGTTTGTTATCTATGGTTACCCCTAGTAATTTTGTTGAGAGGTCTGGAGAAATTATGGTCCCATCCTTAGCTTGGATAGTAAAATTGATGGGGCAGGACCTTTTTGTTGGAAGAAACAACAACATTTTAGTTTTTTTAGGATTAAGAATCAGGCGCCGAAAGTAGACTGAAAGTAGACTGGGTTAACAATTGTAGATCTGAGGGGGTTGTACCAGAGCAAATTAACGTAGAATCATCTGCATATTGTATGCAACTGGCATTAGGAATAACTGTATGCAGATCATTGATAAAGATGGAAAATAATAGCTGCTAAAATAGATCCTTGTGGGACTCCCAATGTATTGGGTAGTAACTTAGAGTTTGGTCTGCCATAAAACTGCTTGTTTTCTACGGATAGGTAGGAACTAAACCATTGTACAGCAGACCAAGTGAAGGCAATGTATTAATTAGAAGTTTATGATCCACCATATCGAAAGGCCTTGACAGATCCAGAATTACTGCAGATGAGATTTTATTATTATTTCGATGGGAGTTTATGGTGTTTGAGAAGACAAGGAGGGCTGAGGTAGTGCTATGGAGGGGTCTGAAACCATGTTGGTTATCAGTCAGTAGTTGGTTGACAATTAGGTGTTGCATGAACTGTTTCTGAACACATTTTCCATTATTTTTGCTAGAGGGGAAAGTATGGATATGGGCCTATAGTTTGAGAGATCAGTGGAAGTGCCTCCCTTGTGGAGAGGAATTACATATGATATCTTCAGATCTCTGGATTTTGGCCTCTGCTAAGGCGGTTGATGAGGATTGACACTGGATAAGCAATTGCATCAGCTGTTTTTGCAAATATTCAGCTGGGAGTTGGTCAGCAGAGAGTGTTGAGGGTTTTAGTTTTTTAATTAATCTACAAATAAATGAGGTTGGTACAGGTTGAAAGGTAAGTAGGGAATATTATTGGGTGTTTGAGAGTCTAAGGTGTGAGGGCTGGGTGGTAATTGATTAGATAGAGTTTGAATTGTCTCAGTGAAGAAGTGGTTAAAACTATTTGAGACATCGACAGGATTTATCAATGAGTGTGGCAGGGACAGGGGTAGTAGTGCAACCAGGGTGAAGAAGTTGATTTAGTCCAGCCCAGAATTTTCACACTGACACATCACAGATTCATGAAGAACACTCTACCAGGAAGTAGAACTGCTGCAATTGCGAATCTGCGATGGAAAACAAACTCTATAACATTTAAATGTGAGTTATCTTTTATAACTACTTATCTATTCATGTTATAATTTATAAAATATGAAAGTTATAATGATTTTAAATGATTCAGTATCTCACAGTAAGCAAATGTGATATTTTAGAAGGCATAGAAAGTGAAACATTTATACATGTGTTTTTGAAAGTTTACTTGACTGCAACATATTAATGTATGTAAAAAACTTATGATTTAAACATATACTTTGCTATAATTCATTTGATTTATCTGACTGACAAGCATAAATATCTTTATGACTCTATTTTGGAAGAAGTTGTCATGTGACATATTTTAAAGTAGCAGTTCAGATATACAAAATACAGATGGCTTTCTTCACAATAATGCAAGTATTTCTGAGAATTTACATAGCTATGCAGTATGATTTATAACAATTTTTATAAATATAATATTTTATTTTACTGGCAATAATAAGTATGAGAAAAAAGCTCTGATACAAGTAATTTAAAGTCTTTTGGAAGCTGTTAACTGCATTTCTATGGCAGAAAATAGGTACATCTTAATATATGTAATGTCTGAACCATAATAGCCAAAGTTATTGATTTAAATGAACACCAGAACTTATTTTTACAAACTTTGAATAAATTAATATGTAGATATGCCCTCCCTTTTTTTCTCTCTCTCTCTCTCTCTCTCTCTCTCCCTCCCTCACATCTTTTATTTCTTTTTCTCTTCTTGGTTCCTAATATCAAGTTTATTTGAATGCTATTTGAGTATAAATGTATTATATTAAATAAATGTACATAGCAGTATGAATTGTTTTTAAAAGTTTCTATTTGTTTATATGATGCTGATTTATCAAATGTGTAGCTTTGTCTTACCAGATAATCTAATTGAAAGTTGTTAATTTAAGTTAATAATAACTAGTATTAAATTGATAAGGTGGCAGCTGAGGTACTGCTGCTTAGGGTAGGGGGTTAACTTGAGTAGTATGTACTACTCTAAGTTGGAGTTTTTAACTCCAGGCTGGGTGCAAGGTTTAATCCTTACATTATTTTCTTTTGTTCACTGTTATATGTATATAGTTCTGACATTCACAACACATTTTGTAAGCTCATTGTCACTACAAACAAAATTGAATCTTATACAAAATCCCATAAGAGATTCAATAAATGCAGCTATATCTAAAGGTGCACCTAAAGGAGGAGGTATAATATTACTTATTTTGTTAATTGTTATTTTGATTATAAGTTTTATATGTTTTAAAAATGCCAAATGACTTCTCTAAAAGGAATTTCTTTAAACATTAATGGACTGAATAATCCGTGTAAAAGGGCAAGCCTAATAAGATACATTAATTTACATAAGGCCAACTTAGTATTCCTTTAAGAAACACATCTCCTGAAAAAAGATATTGATAAATTAGCCACAAATAAATATACAGTATTGGTTAGTTCAGAGCACACTCAGAAAAAAGAGGAGTGGCTATTTTATGGAATAAAAGTATGCCCATTCCTAAAACTATTAAGTCTTATCAGGATGATAAAGGAATGTTTTGTATGGTTACAATACAAATTAATGGGAAGACTTATACATTAATCAATGTATATTGGATACCTGGAATTGGTATAAATACAGTGAAATACCATCTTGATAAGATCATATCATTCTCTATAGGAGATATTATTTTGGCAGGTGACTTTAATTGTATCCTACATGAAAATGATACTACTACTATAGGGAAAGGAAAATTACATCTAATGCAAAACATTTAAAGGATTTTGTTAATTCTTATCATTTAAATGATATTAATAATCAGATAGACTCAAAATCATTACCATACACCTTTTTTTCTAACAGATACAAAACTTATTCAAAAATAGATAGAGTCTTTATTTCTAACCAGATGGTAACAGAATTAATTAACTCTAAAATAATTTCATGTCCTATATCTGATCATAATTCAATTGCTTTTGAGTTCATGATAAAAAATACTTACAATGTTCAGATCAAAAGGATACCAGCATACTTAACTCAACTAAAAGACTATAAAGAATATATACTTTCAGAAGTACAACATTTTCTAGACATAAATAATACTCCTGAAGTCTCCATTGTTTGTGTTTGGGATGCTTTAAAATCATATCTATATGGACAAAGCATCAGATGGTATAATAATAAAAGGAAATCTTGGGATAAGGAATTGTTAGATATTCAAAGTAAATTAGACTCTTATAAACATAATAATAAAGAAAATATTATGGATAAGAAAGTCATTGAAGAAATAAACAAACTAAATGAGAAATACAAAGAAATTTTAACTCATAAAGTTAAAATAACTTTAGAGAAATACAAGTTTTTGTCTTACTCAATAAGTCCCAAATACTTACATAGACTTAAAAACAAAACAAAAAGGTTGAATAAGCAAAATCATATCAAAGAATCTTTCTCTCTAAGGAAAAAGAAGAATGTTTCTAGTCTACGAGAAATACTAGATGAATTTAGAAATCACTTTCACAAAATTAATCATAATAACATTAACATGGAACCTAAAGATAAAATAAAGGAATTTATAACTACAAACATGAATAAAAAACTTAATAAACATCAGATTAAACTATTGGATAAAAGTATTTCATATACAGAGGTTGTTACACAAATAAACAAGCTTAAATCAAACAAAGCACCAGGTAATGATGGTATTATACCAGAGATATATAAAATTCTTTCTAAAAGTACATACTCATTAATACATAAGGTTTTTATTTTGGCCCAAACTGAGCTAATAACCCCCCCATCTTGGCAATACACATTTATTTCGCCAATTTTAAAACCTAATAAAGACCCAACTAGATGTACTTCATATCGACCCATTTCATTACTTAATGTTGATTATAAAATGTTTATGAGTATTTTTGCTGATAGATTGAAGACAATCATCCCTGGCATTATAGATATAGATCAGACAGGCTTCATTGTAAATAGAAATACTTTTGATAATATAAGGAGAACTCTTACATTAATTGATTTTGCAAATAGGAGAAAGAAAGATTTAACACTTATTAGTCTCGATATAAGTTCAGCATTTGATTCAGTAAGTTGGGACTACTTGTTTACCTTACTGAAGTGCACAAACTTCTCAGATGCATTTGTAAATCTAATTGAGCATCTATACAAAGGAGCATTGGCTTATATTAAGATAGGAACATATGTTTCACAAAAAATACCCATTTTTAAAGGTACTAAACAAGGGTGTCCACTCTCTCCACTATTATTCACTTTAATAATGGAGCCTTGGGCTAATCTGATCAGAAATAGTACTGATATAGAGGGATTTGAAATAGATGAAAATACAACATCTAAAATTCAACTTTTTGCAGATGATGTTCTAATTACATCAGCAGGATCTAATTCTTCTATGCAGTCTCTATTTGATAAAATGATGAATTTTAAAAGTATTTCTGGTTTAATATTCAATGAAGAAAAAACTAAAATACTACCTATATATACACGGAAAAATGTTCTCATTAGTGATTTTACTAAATATGTACCCAATTCAGGTCAGATAACTTATCTAGGTATAATATTAACTAAAGATATTAAATCTGTTATACATAATAATTATAATACCTGTCTTCTTAATATACAAAATATTTTCAATACCTGGAATAATATGTTTTTTACTATGGAAGAGAGACTTACAATTATTAAAATGATAATATTCCCCAAGATATTATACTTAATACAATCAATAATACTCCCACCTACAAAAATAATTATAAAAAAATTAAATGCACTAATGTTAAATTTCCTATGGGCACCTAATAGACCTAGGATTGCATTAAAGAAACATATTAATAGCTGGTCTCAAGGGGGTATTTCTTTTCCAGACTTTCACTTATATACTATCTCTTCTATTGTAGAAGTTATTACTTTGTTAATAGATCAGTCATATGTTGCAAAATGGAAAGATTACTGGGAACTAATTAGTATTCACTTCATGAAAATCTCCTTAACACATAAAAATATGATTGTAAATAACTCCATGCTATGGTTACTAAAAGAATTTTGTACTTCACCTATTACACCTAAATATATAGTTAGTTACCCATTAAACATTATTATTAGTTATCGTAATTTTATATTCATGCATCCTAAATATAAGGAATGGAATTTTATTATATTCCCTATAATGTATACTCGAGGTATGCTTTTGTCATCCACTTCTGAAGGAACTCATTTAGCTACAGATAATGATCTAAAGTACTGGTATCAGTTGCTATCTGATAATAAAGTTAAAAATCTAGATTTCTTAAAACAAGAATTTGATCTAAGAGAAACTTGTTGGTTAGAAGTTCAGACCTTTAGACAACATCTCATTAATAAAATTGATCTAATATCTATAACAGTTAAAGAATCTATTCCAACACTGATTGATTACTTGATATTAAATTTACAACATAAAGTTTCTGATAAAGGTAAGCTTTCATACATACATAAAATTATCAGGCAAGAAACTTTTTACAGTGTAGATACCTACTGGAATTATTTCACTTCCATTAATGGTGACCCACCAAATCAACAAGATAAACAATATATATTGGAATCTGCCTATAAAACTACGTCTTCCATTGTCTGGAGACTTTTTACATGGAAATTTTACATAGATCCTTTTATACACCTTTGATGATGAATAAAATAAATAATAAAGACAATCTATGTAAAAGATGTAATGTAGAAATTAATGCTGACTGGGCTCATATGTTTTATGACTGTATAAAATTGAAAGAATATTGGCAGTCAATCAATGATTTTTTGCAGGCTCTTTTTACAGATAATTTCATTATTTCTAAATCTCTTATATTATTCAACACACCTGTACCTCAAAGTGTTAAAAAGGTTAAGCTTCCCTTGTTATGGTCTATTCTAGCAGTGGCTAGAAAAATAATAACCAGAAATTGGATTTCAGATACACCTCCTTCGTTCAATGAATTTAAAAATGTTATGACTATAGTGTGCCATATGGAATTGATGACAATAAAATCAAGAACTACTAGAAAAACATCTTATTATATTGTATGGGATACTTTACAAAACTTGTTAAAAAAATCTTAACTTCAATAGCATGGTATTTTAGTTTAATTAACTGATCTGATTGTAATGGATGTCTTTGTAAATACTTTGGTTATTTTGTTGAATGTTATAATCATATCTATTTTAAATACTTGTATAAAATTGTTATGATATTTCTCTTGTATGTTAAAAACAATAAACTTGTTTTAAAAAAAAAAAGAAATGAGGTGACAGACGGCTGGATTATGATCAGTGTATGGCCACTCTCTGACAACAGTGAAAGAAGAGGAAATTTGTGACCTTAATTTAGAAAATTGAGTTATTGTAATCAGTGGTATATACCATGTTCAACATTGCTACATTTGGTATTATTTTTATGTTCATCCCTCCAGAGGAGAAAATTGGACAAGGATATCTAAATGTGGCACAGTAACAGGTACATCCCCTGTAGATAGCTATAAATTCTATGTTTTGTGCTAGGTCTGTTCAAGTAGTGATAGACTGACAAAATAAATGGGAAGACTGGACACTAGTATGAAGCAAACCCCTGAAACAATCTTAAGAAAGTGCTAAATATTAGCAATGGAAAACAGAGGAGCTGCAGACTCACTAAACTATATGAAAAAAAAAAAAACATTTCAAAATTGTAGGCTTCAACTTTTTCATCCACAATAGTATAGTGGGCTTTTGAGTGCTGACTGTATGGGTTTGGCATGCTTATCAATGCTTTGATTTGTCTACATGTCTGCATTATGTGGCATACTTCACTGCAAACTGCAAGCAGAGCTCTGGTTTTAATGGGTTTCTGATGCCGGCGGCTTTGATGTAGCATCTTGTCACAGAGTAATGATATTTCAGTTAAAAGCCAGTCTGGCATTCATGATTAATAAGGTTAATTGAGTAGACTCACATATATACATACAAATACATGACTGTATCATGCAAAAGTAATGTCTGATTGATTACTAATTAGATTGGGAACTGTGTCTTTGGTGATGATCCATGCTGAAGTTTGCTGAGGGCCCAAACTGCTAACACCAGTCATAAGTGATAATAATCATACAGTGCAAAACACTGCAAACCCCCACACTCAATGTTCATTCTATCACACATACACACACAAACACACACACACACACACACACACACACACACACACACACACACACACACACACACACACACACACACACACACACACAGACACACACACACATGCACGCAAACACACACACACACACGGGCGAGCACACGCATGCACGTGCACACACATACATACTTCCACTAGATCACTTACATTGTAATATTTAACTAAAATACATGTATGTATATATATATATATATATATATATATATATCCTTACCTATCAAAACATCGAATGGTCATAACATCTAAACTCAAAACATCAAGACCATAACAGCTATACTTCAAAACATCTAAAAGTCATAACATCGAATCTCAAACCATTAAAAACTACAAAGCAACTACAAATAACATCCCACACACTGTCTATTATGTTTCTGCAGGGGTGCAAGCCCCCCTGCATCGCCCAAGTATGGGGCTCCACCCCCTCACCCCCAGTAAATTAAATATACCAACTCCGAGATAGCACTACAGTGGGGTTAGGAAATTAACTTTTCCCCCACTGTAGTGCGATGTTGGACTTGGTATATTTCATTTACGGGGGAGTGTGAGGTGCAGAGCCCTCCACTTGGGGGGTGCAGGGGGGCTTGCCCTCTGCAGAAATGTAGTAAACAGTGTGTGGGATGTTATTTATAGTTGCTTTGTAGTTTCCAATGTTTTGAGATTTGATGTTATGAATTTTAAATGTTTTGAAGTTCAGACGTTATGGTCTTGATGTTTTGAGATTCGATGTTATGAGAAGTAAATGTTTGGATAGGTAACTATATATATATATAAACATGCACACATATAGTCAACATGTGCACGTCCCACTCACAAGTCCTTTCTTTATTTTCTTTCTCTTTTGATTCAGGATGCATCTGATACCAGACGTGATACAGCCTCAGTCTGCAGGAAAGGATACTCTCTGCTTCAAGTGGCCAAAGAGTTCACACTGAAATGCTATCTGTACATACCTGAAAAAGCCGGAGGACCTATAAAAATGCGGGGCATATGCATAAAGGTTGGGCTGCTTTAAAAAGTAGATCAGCTGTCTTTTTTTTTCTTTACAGACATTGTAATGTAAGGAGTTTAGATTCCCACAGCACTAAAGCTGAATATGAAGTCATAAAAAAAATGTTTTATCATGTTCCACACCTGGTAACACCAAAGTCCTGGAGGTTGAATTTTCCACCTTTTTCGCTTGTACCAAATTGCACTCTGTAAGCACAAGGTAAAGAACATTACGTTGCTGAGGCAAAAAGATAACAGCATAAATCACCACTATAACATCTGATTTTTGAATACATTATTTGACTTGAACAATATATTTAACATGATAGTGAGATGTCATGACATCAGCCACCAGAAAACTGTTGTCAAGAATCATGCCATCACCTTTCAAACAAATTTCTATTTTCCATCTATTCTCATAAAAATAAAATGCAAAAGTAATGAAATTTATACAGTGACTGGCCCTAAACATTCAAAAATGAGCACGCTGATTGGCTAGCCCAACCAGCGTGCCCATTGTAAATCCGAGAATATACTAACGGAAAAAGGTCCAGTCACCCGGACTTTTTCTGTTAGTATATCCCTGTTATTTTTTTTTTCTTGTCCAGAGGTAGCAACAGGGAAAGGAAGATCTCTGTTGCTTTAATCTCGCTATGTTAAATGATCTTAACATAGTGCGTTAGCTTAAAAAAAGCAACGGAGATCTTCCTTTCTCCGTTGCTTTCTTTAAAGATATCTCCCTATGTTAAATTCATTTAACATAATGAGATAGCTTAAAAAAAAGCAACAGAGATCTTCCTTTCTCTATTGCTTTTATAAAGATATCTCGCTATGTTAAACCCATTTAACACAGTGAGATACTTAGAAAGCAACAGAGATCGTCCTTTCTACCTCTGCACAGCATTGATGTACTGCGTAAGCATGGGAACACGACCCTTACGCATGTGCAGTACATCAGAAATGCCCCAGGATAGCTGCAAAAGGATAGCACAGAGTCATTATACAATGACATTATTCAAGAAAAGTAAGCATTTTTTTTCTTAAATAATGTCATTGTATCCTTCCATCAACTATGGGCCACATAGGTGGTTGGTCTAAGTCTTCATGTATCTTGGGTAACCCAAAAATTGCAGGGATCCTAGGCTGTGCTATGCTTAAAAAATGTAATTCATCCAGCGTTCCTGTTCTCACTGTAGTTTTGTGATGGAAGGCAACAAATTCTCGGTGAATGGTTTTAAAATACAGGTAAATAAGAAGATGTGCTGTCATACTGAAAGAGTTGTCTATTGTGCAGTGTGTAACTCATCAATGTTTCTATGTCAGAAAGACTGAGAGGAAATTTAAAAACAAAATTTATGAGCATTTAAGGGATATCAGACTTGGGAAATCCACACATGCCTTGAGTAAACTCTGCACAGAAAAATCAGACAACTCTTTCAAATTTTTCATTGTGGACACTGTTGACTTGGATAAAAGAAGTGGCCCATGGAGGCTGCTTTTGGAAAAGAAAGAATTAATTTGGCAGGTCTGCCTAAATGCAGGGCAACGGCCAGTATTAAATGATTCACTCTCCATTGTTTGCGTGTTAAAACTAAAAGCAATGGAAAGGTAAACTATATAAAAAAATATAAAACATATTTATATACATTTTATATATACTTTTATTTTTATATAAACACTATTGTATACATTTTATACATTATGCGTGTATTTGTATTTACATTTATGTTCAGCATTTCTGCACTTGTTAATGACATTTAAATGCTGGATTTAAAGAGTGTATTTTTAAGAATACTTTTTATGATTGCATTTCATGAATATTTATGAGTTCAGGGAGGTCCTTTTTAGTCAGTGTGGATGGGATTGGTTTATTAATTAATGCTCTTGCAGAATGTACTTGAGTGTTTTCTTGGATTTGCCCTTTACAAGTGCCAGATTGTCACAGAGCAGATACATCCATTATGTAACTACAGATATAATTTTTGCCAAAAGTAAAATTAAAATCTCAAGTTCCATGGGACCAGACAAGATAACTTGTTGCATTCTTAAAAAGAATCAAGAAACATCAAAGTAAAACAGCTAGTAATCATATTATCCACAATATTACCATATGGACAAATCCCCTGACCTATGTCAACAGACCTTAATTTTACCAGCTCATAAAAGGAGGGTTACATCACACCCATAACGTTTTATATTCATCAGCCAAATAGATATTCTAGGCAAAATCATGGACAAAATAAGAATTAATCTTATCCAAAACATTGTAGGGAAGCAACATTTGTTTAGATTTAGGACAAAGTGGATCGGTTAAAGGAAGCCTTGCTTTTTGAATCTTGTGGCATTCATTAAAGGGGTAACAGTGTGGTGGCTTTGGGAAAAGCAAACTAAATGGCATTCTGGGATACCATTTAGACAGGTGCTTATTTTTTTAATAATTTTATTGCATTTTCAATTCAAAAGAAGTTAAACAATACAAATAAAAATTAATTCAACAACTTTACAACATTTGCACATAGTCTATAAAGAAGGTATATTTTTATTTATTTTTACTTGCTCCAGCAAGCAAGCAAAAATGCTACTTTTGTGGCATTTCTGATGAAAACAGCCACAGCTGTGTTTTCCTATAAGTAAAGTGAAGTATATCTCTCAGTTTCCTGGTTTTATGCTATATGACACCCATGACCTAGTGAACAAATAATAGAGCCTTTGGGGCTCTATGATTCATTGGCCTCAAACTGAATGCCAAAAAATGCATCATCATCCCTTTTGGGGAGAGTGACGTCCCCACAAATGATCACATTGATAATAAGGCACTAATCATGCAATCAGTTGTAAGGGACTTGATAATCCAGGTTGATATCAAACTGACTTTTAACCACCATATTGCCTCCATAGTACAGAAAGCTTTCTACATTGTCCAACCCATTAGTAAGGGTATCTCCAGGGACAAGGTGGTCATAACATCCCTGTATTCTTCCCTTATAAGACTGATTATTGAACACAATGCCCCTTTTGGCATGTACCTCACAAAGGACATGCAGCAGCTGGAGAGACCACAGAGATTCCTCATCCGGGGACTCCAGGGCCTCAAACATCTACCCTACACATATAGGCTAAAAGCCCTGTCCCTCTACTTCAAGAGAAATTATCCCTTTTTGCTAAAGGTGCTCTGATAAAGATGTGAAGTAAATGAGTAAAATCTCAGTGCACCAACAAGGCACCCCACAAACAAAATAAAAATAAAACACTATTCTTTCATGAAATAAAACATTGACTCCCATAAAACAATGACCATACAAGGAACGAAAAGCACTTTCAGCTATTAGCTTTCTTCAGTTCATATGAATCTTTGTATTGAAAATGTTGAATTAAAGTGTGTCTCCTCCAATCAACATGCAAGTTCCTTGCACACCTCCTATTGAAGCCAATCATCATGTAATGCAGGGACAAGCCCCATTTATCTATTTAACAACCAGACACCTGTTTTTTAAAACAGGTTTTAAGGGAACCATTGAATTCAAACCTGGTGATTTGTGGGGTTTTAAGTTCATAATCCATTTTACTTCTTTTGTTTCTGTTAGATTTTTTTATGTCACCCCCTCTATGACTCTGTGGAGTAAGTTCTATAACATGAAAGAGAAATGCATGTGTGGGAAAATCAAGCCTTGAGCTTCAAACATTCAACCACAGTAAAATATTATCATTTCTGGTTATCTGCGACATGCAATAGCCAACATTTGGTTTATATTGCTACCTGCCAACTGTGTTTTGCCTTTTATGTAGGCAAAATGGATCAAAGGTTCAAAGACCGTATTCTTAGACATCTACGTGATATAGTACATTTAAACACACAAAACAGCTTAGCGAGTCATTTTAAAAATTTTCCCACACATACATTTCTCCTTCGAGTAATGGTTCCATTAAAACCTGTGTTAAAAAACAGGCGCCTGGTTGTTAAATAGATAAATGGGGCTTGTCCCTGCATTACATGATGATTGGCTTCAATAAGAGGTGTGTATGGAACTTGTATGTTGATTGGAGGAGACGCACTTTAATTCAACATTTTTAATACATAGATTCATACGAACTGAAGAAGGCTAATAGCTGAAAGCACTTTTCGTTCTTTGTATGGACATTATTTTATGGGAGTCTATGTTTTATTTCATTAAAGAATAGCGTTTTATTTTTATTTTGTTTGTGGGGTGCCTTGTTGGTGCACTAAGATTTTACTCATTTACTGTCCCTCTACTCAGTCTCCTACAGACTCCTCAGAGGTGACCTCTGTCTGGCATACAAAGCAATCTCAGACCCCGCCCTGATGTGAGCTGCATATCCGCAAGTCAAGCTCCACTTGAATAACCAGCACATGAGACCTCAACCTGGTCTGTGACATCAATGGGACTTGTTGGCGGGACATATCTGTGTCCCAGAGACACCCCCTTTTGTGAAATAGACTCCATCTCCACATAAAGCAGAGTACCTCATTAAACCTTTTTAAGCACAACCTGGATAACTGGATGGGAAGCAGAAAATACACCCCTGGGATTCCACCTATGTCCCTGCTGGACAGTGGCATAGGGTGCTGACTTGTTGGAACATGGGCTAAATTCTTGGCTAGGCTTGTAAGAGTCTCAGGGCCAAGAGCCTAGTAACTTCCTAGGATCCTATGATCCTATGGATGTTGGGTAGAATGGAACACAAAACCAAGAAATCTTGAGTAATGAATGGTAGTCATCATGGTGACAATAACACATCATTGGGAGTTTATAGCTAACAGCACTGTGAAGCTTTGTAAGAAAAGGCTAACATCAGATACAGCTTACTCAGTTTGGTCTGAACTGTACTTGGCATTTTTTTATTAACCTTGGCAACCAAGCAGATATTAAAGGTAGTTTGTGGTTTTGTAGCTATATTTTTATTTGTGTGAACAAAGAATAAGTTATATTATTGCTTAATACTGTGTTTGTGAAATATTTGTGAAATAAATTATGGTTGTAATTTTTATGTATTTATGTTATTGCAGTGAGACATCTGAGTTGCACACAATCAAAAAGTTGCTATAATTGTGAACTGTCTGTGTGGCATCTAGTGGCTTGTGCACCTGTATGAAGTGGCCAAAGAGGATGGGAATGAGTGGCTGCTTTAGATTCAACCATCCTATGTGAAAATATTCAGCTTGGCTCATAACATATAAGACACCTAGTAGGAGCACTATGTGTTAACCAGTAGAACATCAAAAAATAGATAAACAAACTGTGGTAATATTACAAACTAAAAGCCTTAGTAGTAAACATACTAGTCAAGTATATGATATCCGTTTTTTTGCCAATTGTAATTCAGACTGGGTTATTTACCTTGCTACTTGCAAATGTTCTGCATTCTATATAGGTCAGATGTCAAGACCAGTAAAACACAGGATATCAGAACATTTCAGTGACATCAAAAACAAGAGAAACACTAATGCATTATATAAACATACAGATTCTCATAAAACTGCATAATTTCATTTTATTATAATTGATCGAATTTTAGGAATTAAATTCAATAAATCAGGCTGGCATGAATTACTTAATACAAAAGAGTAAAAATGGATAATTAAATTGGGAGGGCTATTTGCACCCAGGTTAAATGAACATCTCTAACTGGCTACACACAGGGTTTATACAGAGTATATAAAGGATAAGTTATGCATGTATCACTACACTGATTAAGGTTATGTAGGTAACTAGCCGAATCCGGTCTGTTTGTCTTTTATATACTACTGTTATGTCTTGAATTTAAAATATAAATAGTTGCTGCCACAGTCTGCTGGTCTATTTTTTGATGTGCTTATGGTATTTTGTGACCTTGCAGATGCCATACTTGCAGGGAACACATTGGGACTGGATTTGGTCTCTTCTCTGCTGTGGACCTGTGGAGCAAAGGGGTTATTATCCTATTTATATTTCACTTTAATATATTTTCCTGCCTGATGCGACTTAATAGCTTATATATGGGAGATATATCCTTTTCTTTAGTGATTCACAAGATTGGAGTGAGTTACAATATTGTTTTACATATCAGACATGAGTAAATTGTGGCCCGGCCTGTTTTTGCAGCTATTTTTCTATCGGGACTTAAACATCTCTTCAATTGGGGTGGATTGCACATACGGAGCACAATGGATTTGTTTCTGACAACTCATCATTGCTCTACAATTTGCCTGTTAAGTACTCTAGCTGCATTTAATAGCAGCTATTGTCTGATTTAGTCATAGAAGCAAATAACAGGCAGAAACTAGACAGGAAGCTTGTGTCACCCTTTTGGATTACTGTATTAATAATACTGTGCATATACAAAACCTTATGGTTCCTCTACTAAGAGAGTATTTGGTCAACACCTCATTGGAACAGGGTATGGTAGATTTCCTTGGACTGGATTAATAAGCTATTACATTGTAAGAGAGTACACTGAATTTGGGCTTTATATTGGTGTATTTTCATAAAACGTTAACAGCTTTTTGTGACTAAAAGTACATCTGGTGACACAACAGTGGGAACTTCTCTACATTAATCAGTCTTTGTATGTAAAAGCTCATACTGATTGGACTAAGGTTTATTGATTGATGTCTTTTTAGAAACTGAACTGTTTTTGTGGCGGAAACTGTGTCGGACGATATAATATAACAACCATGGTTGTCCTGGGGCTTTTTTCCCACTTCAATTAGTCTTTGCCAGTAAAAGTTTTTACTGCTTGGATTAAGGTTTAATGGAGAATATCCTAACTCCATGGCAATGAACACAATGGACTAATATGGACTGGGAATAACATTCCCTAAATGGTGTATTTGCTTTTGCTGTATTTTCATGTGTAATGTGGTATGTGGTTAACCTTTTTTTCAGATAATATGATAATAGGGGCCTCTGCAGCAGCATTCTGTTAACTAGCGGGATTGGAAACTGTGCTGTTTTTGTGTTCTGTGTATTTAGAAGATCATTTACATCTACTAAGTAAAAGTCTGTACTGATCGGACTAAGGCCTAATGATGAACATTCTAACTTTATGGCTATGAACACAACAGACTATAATATGGACTGGGAATAATATTCCCTAAATGGGGAATCTGCTTTTGATGTATTTCTATGTGAAATGTGTTATGTGGTTAACCTTTTCTTAGATAATTTGACAATAGGGGGTTTTGCATATTTATAGCAGGATTCTGTTATCTAGCGTGATTTAAAAATCTGCCGCTCTTGTGTTTTGTTTGTCTAGAATACTATTTGCATCTATTGTTTGTGGTTCTAATCTTAAGTAATATCCTACTTACACTATTAAACAGAATAGTTAAATATAGAATTAAATTGTCTGACAGGAATAGATTAAACTAGGCACCATATATGCTGCGATATATATATATGATATACATTTGATCGTATAGAATCCAACGCCTGGTATTTTAGCTCTAAGCAGAGGATGGATAGTGCATATTATAACTTATGGGAATAAGAACACTATTCCCTACATTGATTATAGGTGGGCCCTTTAGTGGAATGTGGTGAACTCCTTTGCATTATATAGGGCAAAATGTGTTTTTGGATAGATATAGATGCAGCATGCGACTTTTTCTAGTAACAAAAAGTATTTAAACTCTCTGTCTCAATTAAATACTTCTCTTCCCCCTTTCCTTACCAGCTCTGACTCATCTCTTATGCCCTTCTCTGAGGGCTTTAGTTAACAACCTGCTTAACAGACATACCCCTGTGTATCTCCATTTTCTACCTCTCAGTAATATCCTGTTGTAATTCTGCTTATTTAATGAAATTTTTAGGCTAAACAAATTGTCAACTTTGTTCTCAGTGGAAATATCTTGTATTCTTTCTCACCTGGCTACACCTATGTAATGGAACTGTTTTTCTCTTATTTTTTGCTAATATATTGTTGTTTTTTGCTTATTTTAGATTTAATTTAATATATTGGAAATTGAAGTATGTTTTAACTATGTAATTTTGGAGCTTTTCTGCCCGGACCTCTACTGAAAATGGACATATATCCAGTTGGACTAGCCCGGTCAACAAATGTAAAATAAAATAAAATAAATAAATAAATAAGAATACGAACTTGTGTGATTTAATATAGTTGCCGGTTTCTGCCCTATGGGTCTTTTTAACCAAATGTTATAATTATTGGTTTATAATATATAATCATTTGGATGAATACATATATTAATCCTGATATTATGACCATAATTGTCAAGATATATAAGTGACATACATATGGTTCTATAATATTTCACATCATGCTGATTAAACCTTAAACAATAGATGAAAATTCTACTTTACACCAGGATAAATATATACTGAAGATATCTATAAGTAAGAATAATGAAACTATAAGACCACGGTTTATAAGAGGAAGTAGAAGGGTAGCTATATTAGTGTGTAGCTCCATATCAAGGGGGTTGATTCCTTCTGATACACCTATATGGTTTTGGGATCAAACAAACAACTTATCCAGTACACCTTTTAGGTTTTACATTTCTTACAGATAACTATACATATCTATATATATATATATATATATATATATATATATATATATATATATATATATATATATATATATATATATATATATATATATATATATATATATATATATATATATATATATATATATATATATATATATATATATATACATTGAGTATACATAAATACTATATGCTGAGGGGTATGATCCTGTATTTTGAATTTATCTATCATTTTTGGTATAGCCTCTTGGTTTAACAAGATATTGCTGGATTTAACATATATGAGCATTACTATTGGGTAAATTTTATTCAAAGTTGCTTTAATCCTTCTTGAATTTATTTTTTTAGTGGACTCAGCACTGGATATGATAACCTGGACTCAATGAGGCATTACAGATCTTATACTGGTTCTGGCCGGTATAATCTTTATATGATATGGTATAATAGCTCCCAAGAGGGCCATAAAACATTTCAAAATATCAATACGGGCTTAGTGTATTGAATTGCCTAGGCGGATATTGTCCAATCACAGATGCCAGGGACTGATATTGTCCTATAATAAGAGTATAATTGGGGTCCTTTTTTGAATCTAATTTACCAGTCATATTCATTATGGAAATTTCGGTGGTGGTGCTGCGGTAGTGTTGTCGCCTCATAGCAAGACGTTGTCCCGTTCGATTCTCAGCTAGAGCGTCTTCTGTGTGGTGGCATACTTGAATGGGGCGTGCCTTCATTGAAGGTTGTGCATCAGGGCTGGTAACCCGGTACGTAAAAATCCACTACCAATTATTAGCAGACCGGAGTTCCGCTGTGGTGACCCCTAACCGGGACAAGCTGAAAGACACAAACACAAACAAATTCATTATTGAAATTTCAAAACTGTTATGGGGCTTTCCTCAGATCAGGACGATTTGGCTTTTTTTGGCATAGGAACAGATAAAGAATCAGAAAGCAGAACCAGACTGCTCAGTATGGAGGATACTTGCATATCACTTTTTGTCAATTTGACTAAACATATGAGGTCTCTCAGAAAAAATGTTTGGCATTATAAGCTACTCAAAGCCTACATGATTACGGGGATTACACCAACGGGCCTAAGAATTAGAATGCAGCCAATGGTTAACAACCCAGATGATGGCCTTCTTAAAGAATGGAGGGAAGCACAATACAAAGCCACAATAAACGTTTTGGAAATCCTGGTTGGATACCATGATAGAACTATAGATGCTAAAATCATAGCCATTACCACATTATGTGAACAAATAAAGGAATATGAGGGACAACCCACATACACCTTCTGCCTTAAAAAGCCAAGTACAGAACTTATGACATTAGAAAGACAACTAAAGGAGAGGAAAAAGAAAAAATATCTTAGGGATTTGGAAGATTATGAACAGGGGGGACCCCTTTACCAGAGACAGGGATAAACATGTTCGGTTTTCACAACCGTATAGAAACTCTTCCAAAAGGAAGCATCCAAGATCAATACTTAAGAAATTCCCTACTTCTGGTACAGATACCTCGGGGAAGATTCTTCCTCTGGGTTTGATATAGACACATCAGCATCCACAGGCTTACCAGTACAGAGGAGAAGGAATTCCAGCATCCCTTTAGAACTAAACCAAAAGGGGGGGGGCAGAAAACACAGAAAATGTAGAAAACATGGACAGGCTTTTTCAGATGTATGTGTAGAAACAATAAATGAAAATGTGTTAAATATATTATCCTACCCCCTCTTCTCCTTGGAGGAAAAGATTCTTAATAAAGGATTGTCATTCATACTTGGCTCTTTTGTGTCTGAAGAAAATTTTGCTAAGGATGTGATTGTTTTTTGCAGAAATCTTAATCTGAAATTATTTTTTCGGGATAAAGAATCTATGGACAAAAATGAGGAATTCAGATATCATAAACCTACATTTATCCCCCCTATGAATCATAATCTATTATTATTTCAAAACTCCATTCTTAGAGAGTTACATTTTTCATTTCAGAGATAGCCATGCTAGGGCTAGTAATGCATCTAAGGAGTAGATGATCACTATTTCTAGTCTAGTGAAGAACCATGATATAGTCATTCTCAGGGCTGATAAAGGAGGGGCGGTGGTGGTGCAAGACTGGAAGTAATATGATCTGGAGGCCAATAAACAATTTGAGGACAGACTGCATTATGTGCACCTCACATACAACCCCACTATGCACTTTAAGAAGCAGATTGATGAGTTTCTATCCTTAGCTGTAGAAGAGGGTATCATTACTGACAACACTAGGAAACAGTTGTTGATTTTAGATCCCAGTAACCAATCTATATATTTCCTACCAAAAATTCACAAAGACCTCTGTAATCCCCCAGGAAGACTGACAGTATCCAGAAGGGGCTCCATTACTGAGCCACTAACCCAATATCTTACCATGTATTTAAAACCTTTACTCAAATGGGTGAGGGCTTGGTTAAAGGATACTATGGAATTTCTTCAGGTCATCTCTGAAATGCAATTGGAGGCAGGTTGGTTACTCTATACCTTAGATGTTAAAGCCCTATATACCAACATTTCACACTGGGCTGGTATAGAAGTATTAGAATATTGGCTATAGAGGTCAAAGCTATACCAACCAAGCTTTAATACTCTTCTTCTTAGTCTCACCGAGCATGTACTCACTAAAAATGTCTTTTTCTATAAAGATAAATGCTATCTACAGATTAAGGGTACAGCAATGGGGGCATCATTTGCTCCCATATATGCTGATCTATTCATGGCATATATAGAGGAGCAAATTATAAACAATAGCTCCCATAATTTGTATAAAGAAGAAATAGACATATGGAAAGATATTTAGATGATTGCTGGATGGTATGGAGATCGGATGAGGAACATCTGAAAGAATTCATTGATTATTTGAACAAATATAAATGGGGGATTGAATTTATGGTAAACCAGGACAAAGAAAGGATTACTTTCCTGGATGTTAAGGTGATAAAAACTTTGATAACAGATGTTTACTGTAACTTCCCTGAATATAACTCCCTTCTCCATGCCTGCAGTTATCACCCCCACATATATGCAAAAATATCCCTAAATCTCAATATATGAGGGTTAAAAGTATATGCTCGGTGAATGATTCCTATAAGCATTTCAGGGATGACCTGGCGAATAGATTCAAGGAAAGGGGCTACAAAGTTGTTCATATTCTACAAGCCAAAAATACAGGTGATAACATGGAGAGAGATAATCTCTTACAATATAAGAGTGAGGATGATATACCAGAGGATACATTTAGATTTGTTACGACCTTCGGTAGGAAAACTGGGACATTAATGGACAGTGTGCAGAGAAACTGCAACATCCTAATGGCTAATTATAAGCTTTCTCGTATGATAAGAGACAGATGTCAATTTTCCTTTAGAAATGGAAAAAAATCTAGCATCTTTTTTCAATCATTATAAGCATGGGCCCCATAGGATAAAGGAAAGCTTATAATGTACCATAGAGGGAGAGGTTGCTATAGGTTGTTTTCCATGTGTTCACTGCACACAGTGCCATAGAATATTACAAATTAAAAGCTTTAATAGTAAAAATGCTAGTCAAGTATATGATATCCCTTTTTTTTTGCCAGTTGTAATTCAGACTGGGTTATTTACCTTGCTACTTGCAAATGTTCTGCATTCTGTATAGGTCAGATGTCAAGACCAGTAAAACATAGGATATCAGAACATTTCAGTGACATAAAAAAAAGAGAAACACTAATGCATTATATAAACATACAGATTCTCATAAAACTGCATGATTTCATTTTATTATAATTGATCAAATTTTAGGAATTAAATTCAATAAATCAGGCTGGCATGAATTACTCAATACAAAAGAGAAGAAATGTGTAATTAAATTGGGAAGCCTATTTGTACCCGTGTTAAATGAACATCTTTAACTGGCTACACACAGGCTTTATAGAGAGTATATAAAGGATAAGTTATGCATGTATCACTACACTGATGAAGGCTATGTAGGTAACTAGCCGAAACTGGTCTGTTTGTCTTTTATATACTACTGTTATGTCTTGAATTTAAAATATAAGAAAGCTGCTGCCACAGTCTGCTGGTCTATTTTTTGATGTGCTTATGGTATTTTGTGACCTTGCAGATGCCATACTTGCAGGGAACACATTAGGACTGTTAACCAGTAGAAACCAAGATATGCTAGCCTGTGCAGTCACATTACTTAGTAGCAGTGCTGAGGGTAACCTGGTATGCAGAAACATGTTTCATCTTGGTGCATTGGAGTAGTGAGCTTGGCAGAGCTGTCAAAGGAGTAGGGAGTGCTACACGTAAGGAGAGGGTAGACATCCCACAGAATCAGTAAGCTGGCCTGCTGCCTGCCACATAACACTCACCAGCTAATGTAGAGCTGATCAGGACTCAGAGGTGGAAAGAATGGCCTGTAGGACTTTTATCTAGCCTGGAGGTGCCAGAATCTCTGGATCTGGAATGAGTGGGCAAATGGGTTGTAAGTAGTGGACCAATGGACAAGGTCATGGGACAGACAAAAAGCAAAGTCACTATAATCACTGGGTATGGATGTTATCTGTGGATGAACATGACTGACTCTGGCTTGCTGCCATTTGTTTAACTTAACTAAGCATTCTTTTGTGTTTTCAACACTACTATGTATTTTTGTGAAGCAAGTTGGAATATTTTACTTTGATCAGCTGCAGTGTGTTTGTATGAAAAATAGTAGAAATCAATTACTTTGACCATTACTTTATTACAGTCTGACATCTGTGGTGTGCAAAGCATACACATTGAATAAAGCAGATAAAATTGTTGAGTACTACGGCTTTGTTTGAACATTGCTGACCCTGCTATCATTTGCTTGAGTTAGTCATAATTCTGACATTACAGAATTAATGTGTACAGTAGATGTTCTCTTATCTAGTCTCGCCGAGACTGGACCTTAGGCTGGATAAATGAATGACTGGTTAATCAGAAAAAACATACAAAATAGCATTTATAGGTTATAAATCAGATAGAATGACAGGATTTGTGCTAGTATGCATTTTTCTAAAGGATATGAAGTCTAAAACTCGAATGTCTGTCATTATTTAGCCTAGAGGAGGCAGAAGTGCTGTTCTTCTCTGCTGTCTTTTGCTAAGGCTATGGCAGAAATTTGATGGATGGTTAAAGAAGAGCCTGGTTAAAGAAAGGTCAGATAAGAGGGAGTCTACTGTATTTGTATAAAGCAAGTGGAAATGATATACTGTTGTAATTGTTTTGGTAAAAATCAGACTCAAAATATATTACTGTGGCCATCATTTTACTGCAACTCAACATTTATCATATACAAAGTAAACAAAGTGATTATAACTAGGGGGTATGGGGACTGCTTGTGAGTGAAAGCGGTTGACCCTGCTCTCATTTTCTTAGGTTAAAGCCAGTAGTCTGTATTTGTGGTAGAAGTGTACATTTCTCAGTTTGTGTGGAACGAAACTTTACATTACTGCATTAGTGTGTGTTTGTGTAAAACAAGATATAATATGTTATGGTCATTTTTTTAAAACATAATCAAGCATCTGAGATGCATAGTCATAGTAAAGCAGCTGTAATTGATGGTTATGGAGGCCACATGTACATGAAAGTGAGTGTGGTGTTGTCTTATTACACTTAATAGGCTACACCTTACTTTCTCACCATCCAGCAATACCATCTGCTCTCCTCCAAACAGCATGGATTTTGTTCTTGATTAAGTATTATGACAGCACTTTGGTCTGCAACTGATGACTTCCTGTATAACACTGATAAAAGCCTCTTTACAGGAACCCTATTTCTAGACCAGACAAAGACATTTGACCTCAATGACCACTATCTTCTCCTAAACAAAGTAATTGAACATGGTATCAGCTCATTCTGCACTCCATGGTTTAAAAATGTTCTCACCAACAGACATTTCAGAGTTAAAATAGGATTATCCCCATCAGAATATGCACATATTATCAAAGTTGTACTAGAAAGATTCATTCTTGCCCTTATTCTTTTTCTCCATGTTCATTAACTATCTTCCTTGTGAACTCAGCCAACTCTATCTCATCATCTATGCAGATAGCATGGTCATTTATTGTTCAAACCATCACAAAAGCATTCAGTCCAAATTTCAGCCACACTTATGTGAGATCTACCAATATCTTATAAATGATAAACTACTTCTCAACTACTCCAAGACAAACCCTTGCTTTTTAGAAGCCACAGAAAATTTTCCAAGCTACTGACTTTTAACTGTCTCTGATTTACGCAACCTTGTCACAGAAATAAATACCTGGGATTATAACTTGATGAACTTTTAAACTTCCATGTCCACATACAGCAAGAGCAAAAATAAACAACCCTTCACTTGAGATGAAAACTTCTCCACTTTGCTATCTAAACCAGCCAGAGTAGCCAACAGCAATGGAAACCTGTTCTCTTGGATAGATATGGAATACCTACTTTCAAATCCACCTCCAAGAAAAGAAAAACACTGTCATACTCAAGACAATGTCCAATAGCATTGAATAATTCATTGCAAATTGTACTCTCCTTCAGCATCACTGTATCACCCAGGCAAATGTCAAATGGTTACCCATGAAACAAACAAACCTACTGTTAGGATCATAACTGAATAAATTATTCACTCCAACTCCATGCTTCCTCCCATTGCAGCTAAGCTAGACTTCATGAAAAAACACATCATGCAACATTACACACTTATGACAAGCTGCATCAACTCTCATTATCCATACATCCAAACTCCACAGCACTGCACATACAATCTACTCTCAGGCACTTACTTTTAGTAAGATCACACCATTGAACTATGGGAAAGGAACACTTACTCCAAATTCAGAATGCAACTCAAAGCACTTCTGTATCCAAGCCCAGTGTCCTGCTTTAACACAAGATATATCACCTAATACACTATTTTTCTCCATTCTACTTCTCTGCTCCTCTCACAGAATTATTGAAGGTTGACCCACATTAGATACTAATGTAAATATTTCACATTACATTCTGCTTGTTTATTATAATGTACATATATGTTTTTTCTATGCAAGTAATCTGACCTACTTTGTTGTTGCTCACATACCTACCTTCTTAGTTTCTGAAATGTTTTCATCCAAGCTGAGAATGAAATTGGTCAATATTGTTCAATGCACTACCCCAGAAAACACATATAAATAAATAAAATAAATAAAAAAAAATCAGAGGACTGAACTGGCAGGAGAAGAGCCTGGCAATGTACTGTATTTGCTAAAATCGATGTAAAATTATAATCATTATGACTTTTGCATATGTGAGTGCATTGGAGTTTTTCAGTGCATTTAATAGTAACAAGTTGGTCTTAATTTATTTCACTTCCCAGCACAGACAAACATCAGTATTACACACAAGTGACTTTCTTAGATGAACTGGGCAAGCTGTGTATGACAGCAATGCTACCATCTCATAGAGTTTGATGTTTTTATTTAGTTCTTGGCTTTGGAGCCTTCTGTATGAAGTCTATATATCCCTGTCTCCTTGCCTCACTTGGGTTTATCAAGATGCTCTCAGTTACTCTGCACCCCAAAACCAAGTTGTAGGTGAACTGCAGTTCTTCCAATCTGCCAGTATGCAAGTGTGTGCATGTGCGCGTGTGCCTGTGTGCATGTGCGTGTGCGTGTGTGTGTGTGTGTGTGTGTGTGTGTGTGTGTGTGTGTGTGTGTGTGTGTGTGTGTGTGTGTGTGTGTGTGTGTGTGTGTGTGTGTGTGTGTGTGTGTGTATGTGCACAGAATATCATTGCAGTTTGTTGGCTGAGCACAGTGTGATTATTTTTTAATCTTTCTTCAAAATCAGACTTCAGAGGTTTGCAAAGAAGGTTTCTATAGCCACAGATCTTATGACTAACAGCAAAATAGGAACTGTTAGCAAATAATTACCTTAAAAAGTAAGACTTGAAATGCATCATAGAACATTTAGACTCTCGGGGCTTCTGAGGACCTAGTTGTACCAGAGTTCCAGCTATATAAGGGAATGTTTATACAGCTTTAGTGTGGGTCCGCATGCTCAACCTATGCTCTAGACCTCACCTAGCTGAAAAGGGCCCTACTCAGAGGTCTGCATAGAAGGTCATTATAGGCTATGTGGCAGCTAGCTGAGGACAGTGTGGTCATTTTATTTAACTTTTCTCACAATCAAACTTCAAAGATATACACAGAAGGTTGCTTCAAGTTGTCTATTGGAAATATACAGTCTATGAGCAAAATTCATTACTTTGATCATGTTTTGTTTTGTACTTTCCTCAGAATCATTGGAAAAAGCATGTATAGTGTTGACTGTATTTTCAGGGAAGGTATACAGGGGTATGTTTTATATATAGGTCTAATGGAAACACTTTGAAATAAGTTACTGTGGTCATTTGTTTTTGCATTGTCATCCCAATTTAACATCTGAGGAATTCGCAAAAGGTAGCTGTCTTTTGTGAAGTCAAGTTGATGAGACATATTATTACATCAACAACATCAAATCTATGACTGACCGTTTGTTCTTTCATTTCTTTCCATTCTAAAGCCAGTGAGATGTGTAGAAGGTGGCTATTTTTTCAAAAGGGGACAGGGAAGCAGACATAAATATGTGTCTTTGTAAACATTTCCATTGTTAATTTATTGGGAACTTCTTTTTTTGTTAGCTTTGAAAATAAAGCCTTGGATATAACTTACTTTGTCCACTAAAGTAAGAACATAAGGCTAAACTTCTTCATTATTAATGAGTTTTTATTCAGGTAATCATTTGATCAACAAGTTGGGAATAAGCTCTGAAATACATTACAATATCTTAAACAATATGGCTTCTGGAGGACAAATGATATTCAGAACCCAACCACCACACACACACATACACACACACACACACACACACACACACACACACACACACACACACACACACACACACACACACACAGAAAAAAAAACATAATTGAAACATTTCCTTCACGGTTGTAGCAATGCAGATTTAACTAGTTCTGGTGAATGAAGAAGAGTCATACAAATTGTGACTTAAAAAAAAAACAAAGAGAGAGGTAGTCTGTCTGGGTGGTATGAGGAGGCCAGGAGGGTTAAACTGGGAGAGTACTGTGGTAGTAGTGCTGGCATACCAGTAGTCAGTAGGGAGATTTCCACAGAGTTCTTTACTTATAGCTCCATTTCATCTTTGGAGAGTCCTGGATAAGAGCACCTCTTGATGAAAAGGTAATAGTGCATACAGTTTATCTTCACCTAGATCAGGCATTTGCACAATTCCACATAAGGAAGTTACAAACTGATGACACAAACTTATTAAAAACAAGGAAACACCAAGCAAGGAAGCAAAGTCTTTCACAGTTTAATGTAAGCGCTTTCGTCTTGAACAATGTCAAGACTTCATCAGACAACAACTCAAGTGCCAGGATACATTTCTAAAAAGACCACAAGGTCTGACATCATTAATTCAATTAACTTTTAAAGGCATATCTACTCTAGTATAAAAACATATATTACTATATATAAAAATACATATACAAACATATATATAAGAAAATAAATATAGGTATGTATATATATATATATATATATATATATATATATATATATATATATATATATATATATTTGTTTATATTTATTTATATATATATATATATATATATATATATATATATATATATATATACACACACACACACACACACACACACACACACACACACACACACACACACACATAAACGTTTAAGCATTTAAACATTAAATCCCCTACCCTCTATCTATATAAAGCCTTTAACTTTAAAATGCGACCAACAGAAGCAAGTTCCTTAAGTCCTGGCCACCCAATTGCTTTCAGCTGGAGAATCCAATGCAATTCTTTTTTCTCCAACCATAATTGCCAAGGACCACCCCTACTCTTTGGTTTAATCTGTTCAATAACAATAAATAAATTTAAAGCAGTGATCAGGAAATTATTTAATATGACGATATAAGGCATTAGTCATTTTTTTCCTTTTTGATGTCATAACAATGTTCATAAGGAAGTAACTGAGAAATGAATAACATTCAAAAAGTCCAGAAACAGTTCAATGAGCAATGCACTACTTAAGAAACGGCACACAAATTAAATGGGCTACTGATTTAATCCAACAAAGGCTACTTGCTGTGTCCCATATTGCTCTGTACTGGAGCCACTTCTTTTTGGACTATTTCTTAGATGACAATGTGGGGAATGAGCTATAAGTAAACAAACTACCCGATGACTGCAAACTGGATAACACAACTACTTCAGTAAAAGCAGCCAATGTTTTCTGAGATGGTGATCAAAAAATACATATCTGGTGCAGGAATAACCTTTCCTTTAATGTTAACAAATATAGCATTATTAGACATGGCAAAAATGGCATAAATAACAATTCTGAAATAAATGGTGAAATCATAAACATGACACCATTAGTAAAGAGCTATAAAGAATAGTAAACAGTATTTTAACTTTGACCAATGTGTATCTGCCCACATCAGATAAACATATTTTGCAAGTCATCCAATTCTAAACAACATGTCTACTCACAGCAGACAGGTCACGGTACCACTGTATAACTCACTGATCTGACCCACTACATAATAAAGTTCTGTATTTGCACCCTTTGAACAAGCCACCTAAAGTAACTTGAAAAAGCATAGCAATACCTTACAAGAGAATTCATAGGGTTGGAAAACAAGCTATTCAGAAATCTTCAGGAATTTTTGCTATGTTCTGATTCTCACTGAATAGTTTTAGCTGACTTTCTTGCCCAGTCTATAAGGCACAGTGTTATATTGTTCTATTAAAAAGTCTATGGCATGCACTGGTGGTACAGTTAATATCAGGCCGGTGACTCCAACACTAAAAGTTAAATTGCCTACAATAGAAAAAGTGGAAGATACCTTACATAATGTCTTCCAAGATTATGGAATGACATTCCCCTTACAAGCAGATGTCAGTCATTAATTTTCAGAAGGATGTTGGTAAACACTTCTCTGAAAGCACTGAAGGATGCTGTAGGACTGCCTGATTTATCAGTTATTAAGTATTCAGTATTAGGGGTATGTTGCATGATGCCCTATTAGATGATGATGATGGATGCAGTGGTTGGGGTGCCCTGGTTGCTATGGAAGGATGCAAAGGCTGGAATTGTGCTGACAACTGTGGAAGGATACAGTGGGTAGGGCTGCTCTAACAGGGATTGAAATATAGGCTGCCCTGATCTATATTGCTGTGTGCTGTGGGACTGACTATCCAATCAAAATATACTATATCACAAAAAGATAATGAAAAAAAATTTAAAAGTAAAGCAATTTAATTATAACTTCTGTCCACAGGCAGTCTGTGCAAGCATAAATTACAAAATTTGACTACCTGTTTATATCTCAGATATCTTATTGCAATGAAAAAATAATAACCATCACGGTAACATATTTAAGGCTGCATCACACAGATAAACAGTATCAAAGTATTCCATCTTACTTCACAAAAATGCACACTTGTTCAGTAAAGCCAAATTAATGAATGTTTAAACTAAGCAAATTATAACAGTTTCATTTGTTTTCATTTACAGAAAGCTCCCACCCCCAATCAGCAGTAAGAGCTACTTCAGTATAAATTACAGACGTGTAAGCATGATAAAAATAATGGCCATGTAATGTATTTCCACTCTTTTCCAGTCACACTGTAGCCATGCGGTAAACGTATTCCATGTAGCTTCACACAAATCACATTAGCCCAGCAAAGCCAGAAAAATGAGTAATCAACACCATTCTCCTTCACAGATCCACAAGAAGTTAGATAATTTATGTATCTCTCAGATGTCCAACAGTAATAAAATAAAAATAAACATGCATAAATAAAATAAAATAGCAGTTTTACATTAATATATTCAACTCTCAGCCCTCAACTACTTATCACAAGAGTAAGGGACAAAGGTAAACAATAATAGGGAGTACAAAATGCCAAAATCAGTGCCTTCAGTTCTTTTTATCAATTAAAGCTCAAATGGATCCCAGCATTTCATGTTGAAGCCTATCAGAAAGCAACCTCTAGCATATTTCCCACTCCCTGAGAATTCAAAAAAATGTTTGATTCACATAGCTATCAAGAATGGTGGAAAGTGTATCAACAGTTAGGCTTTTTTATTCTGTTACTTGTAACACCAACACCCAGAGACATTTGCTTATTTTAAAAAAAACCTCAACAATATCAGGAAAATGTCACAGAGGACGGTAGGTGGGATCTACTTCATACTGTCGAAATTCCAGAAGACTGACGACAATATCGTTGAGACAAAATCAGTGAAAACCCACTTCAGTGAAAGACCACATTGACACATATCTTCCCAGGGTAAGTAACTGCTAACACCAAACGCCATGAAAACAAGACTGCACCATCTGCAACCCACCCAGGTGGGCACTACACTCCCCACCACACCACTAACTAAATATACCAGCTGTAATATCACATAACCGTTGGGAAAAGGGCAAAGTTCATCTTGTTGGCCAACAGGTTACTTACCCTGGGAATACATTCGCCAGTCGGGTCCTCTGCTGAAATTAGTTTTTACTGATTTTTGTCTCGACTATGTTATCTTCAATCTTCTTGGATATTTTCAGGTAGGCCCAGTAGGTGCTACAATTAGATCTTAATAACAATGAAGATATAATATTTAGCTTCAGAGGTTTCTTTTTACAAGGACAATAGAATTTGCAAAATTAAGGTTACCTAGTTAATAATAATAATTTGGCAAATGTTATTTTCAGGTTTATATGAGGTAATATGACCTATTGAACTTTGCTTTAAAGCCTATGTTATCAAAAACTAAATTGGTTAATGGCTAGCAAAGCAGTTATTAACAACCACTTATCCATTATATTGTGCATGTACTATCAAAGATAAATAAAACTTATTACATACCCAGAGACTAATTGCTCCCATGTAGTTACAATTAATTAAAAATGCTCTTGTACTGAGCCTCACAAGATAATTTCATTTACCTAGCAACATGAGAAAAATAACTGTGATTATTTTTTTCATTTTCGTCCTTATGGGGCTTAAACCATCTTAAGAAAAAGGAAATTAAAAACTATAGCGGGACGGAGAATAGGTTCGGTTCATTGATTTTTTTTTTTTTTTTTTTTTCAAAATGTACTCAAAATTACTTATGGGCAAACCATACATGGTACAATGTTATATGTGCTTTAGTTTCTACATATAAAAGGCAGTGCACACATTATAATGACAATTCTGAATAGTGGATAGGCTGGTTGAATGACTGGACAAAGCTAGGCTTTTGTCGATTATAAATTGTTCAAAATTCAGAGGTAACAACCCTCAAAAGCAACAAGTAACCAAGCCAAGTGACCAATCCAAATTCTTTTTCTTTGTTATTGAAGTTGTACCCGAGGATATCCGAGGGGGATTATGGGAAACAAAATTGGAATACAGTGAGGTGTATTGGCAGGTCACCATGGACGCAGGTAGATTTCCAGGTTTAAATGACAATATAGTTGCTTATTCGTGGATGTGCTAATAAACAGTATCGTTTTTAGCCGTGTTTGCGTTTATCAATGGCATTCATGCAACCCTGTGGTTCCATTATAAATTGTCCAATATAAATCTAACCAATGGTTATTTGTAGATTCCACTAGTGCCAAAAGCTAAAGAAAATATGGCATTGTTCATGCCAAGGGAACTCTTCTATTATCAGGTAATTACTTCTGTTCTCCATGGAGCACCTGCAACATCCAGAGGTTAAAGGATAAAATTCTTAAACTACATCACAGATATACAGTAGCATACCTGGGTGGCATTGTGGACCTCTCTTAGAAATTTGAAAGCCTTGTTCTGAAAGTTAAAGCCATCTTGAATTTCCAGCAACAAGCAGAACTAAATGGCAACCCAACTAGGTGTAAAGTAGACATAGCAGAAGCCCATTATTTAAAGGTATACTATAGGCCAAAGAATGATGAAACACCAGGAGAACATCAAGGCAGTCAAATGCTGGCCCATTCCCACTACTGAAGTACAATTCAAAGCTTCTGCTAGTCTGGTTAACTACTAGAGAAAGTTTATCCTGAATTTCAGTACAATCTCATGCTCTCTGACTGACGTAACCAAAGAGAGGACCCTGTGAATATTACATGGACAGCTGTGGCTTAACATGCTTTTCAATGACTAAAGAATACAGTCTATTCTGAGCTACTCTTAATTGGCCCAGACTCCTCTAAACAATTTTTGTTTAGAATCCAAGCAGTAGTGCAGTTTTGGTTGCAGACAGTCCACTGGGAACAGAAATCGACGTATTACATCAGCAGGAAGCTCAGTAATGCTAAGAGAAGGCATTATGCCATTGAGGCCATTGAGACAGGGCTGAAAATAAAGTGGGCACCTGTTTTTATCTCTTAGAAAGATAATTTATTTTAGCCTCTTACCATGCCCCTTTGCAGTAGGTATACAGGCAAAAAGACTATAACTCCAAGCTGACAAAATGAACATTTCTCCTTCAACCCTACACTTTTTACAATTGCCACCTCCCAAGCTGCACCCATTCCAATGACAGTCAGATCAACATGGCCTACAACCTATCACTCGATGCAGAAGAAGGTTGCTCATTTCTTATTGGGGCTCATATAATACAGAGTATTTGAGGCCAGCTACAAAGCTGAATGTATAATGAGTGGTTTAGTGCCTTATTGTGGAGGATGTGTCATTCAAGCAATGTATGAGCATCTCAGGCAGCCAAGTTAGACTGAGGATGATAGCTAAAGTGATTAATAGGATAACAGGCTGTCTCGGACTCTATTGGTGGGCTGCTATTAGAAGAGGCAGAGAGCTTCAGGAACCTTTGAGGTATTGCAAGTATTCTGGAAAAGGAGGTCTCCAGACATCTGTGAGCAAAGATCAAAGACAGCCTGTAGGTCCTTAAGGAGAAATGAAGCTGCATGTGGGAAACTGTTGCTATGATGGGAGAAGAGAAGCTATGTGGGAAAGCTATTGTCATGACAGACAGGGAAGTTACTTACCTGTTTACAGAAATGTTTGATCTCTAAAAGTTCTATATTAATCAACTGGCTCGATATGACATTAAATTTGCAATAAAGTATTCACAAGACATCAGTGACTGCACCTTTTTTCCCTCTGTTTTTCCCCAAGCTGAATGAAAAATCTTTATTTCTTTATCTTTGCAAATAAACATTTGTTCAGTACTGAAAAACTGCCTCCTAAGACTGTTTCTCTGATTACAAGCCTAACTAAAATTGCATTCTCTCTCTCTCTCTGTTTTATATACATACATATATATATATATATATATATATATATATATATATATATATATATATATATATATATATATATAGGAGCAGTGACTAAGATCAATTTGATCAAAGCATCTAAATGTCAATGTCATTAATACTGACCACAAAACGTTGACAGAGCATGTTGACAATACAGCATACATACTCAAGAAAAATCCTCTTGGGGTGCAAATTAATAGGTAAAAAACCCCACAAAATATTGTTTTTTTTTTTCAGGGAGTAAGCCTCACCTACAACCCCACACCCCTTGCTAGTTTTATATATATATGCTAACTCCAAGATCACACATTCTCTGGGGAAGAGACATATTCTACAATCCTGAAGACTGTTGAAATCACACACCAGTCAATCACTGTGTGGACAAAACAGGTGTCAACACTTGGGAGTTCTGATTAAAGTAACTGCTTCTATTTTGTATATGTATATGTATATATATATATATATATATATATATATATATATATATATATATATATATATATATATATATATATATATATACATATATGCAGTGACTAAGATCAAAGCATCTAAATGTCAATGTCATTAATACTGACCACAAAAGGTTGACAGCGCACACGTTGACAATACAGCATACATACTCAAGAAAAATTCTCTTGGAGTGCAAACTAATAGGTAAAAAAACAAAAAAAATATATAATTTTTTTCAGGGAGTAAGCCCCCCCCTACAACCCCACACCCCTTGCTAGTTATATATACATGCGAACTCCAAGATCAGACATTCTCTGGGGAAGGGTCATATTCTACAATCCTGAAGACTGTTGAAATCACACACCTGTCAATCACTGTGTGGACAAAACAGGTGTCAACATTTGGGAGTTTTGACCAAAGTAACTGCTTCTATTTTGTATATGTATATATATATATATATATATATATATATATATATATATATATATATATATATATATATATACACACACATACACACACACACACACACACACACACACACACACACACACACAAACACACACACACACATATGTTGTGCACTCAAAAATGCACACACACAAACACATTATCTTTATATTAGCACATGCTCATCAGACCTTGCCAACATATCACTGACAGACCAGTAGCCACAAAGGGTTATCCTACCCAACAAAACAGATGGTGCATGCCAAAAATATTCATATTGCATCATATTCTGCTTCCTGTGTCACGTTTTATAACTGTAGAAGTGTGTCATCACAATTTTATCAGTGTTGTACTTCTTTGTTTTCTCAACATTAATTAACTTAATTATTAAATACATTCAGATGCATATGCATATAAATGTACATACCCCAGACAAAAACTTTATGACACAAAAACATTCGGTAGATGGCATGAAGTGGTAAATATTGTTACAATGGATATATTTATATTATTAAATCAACTGAAAATTAGCTTTAAAAATAATTGAGGGGTGGCAATGAGGATGCTGCTGCTGATGATGAAGCAGATGAGGATGATGTGGTCTTGTATTTTACTAATAACAAGACTGCAAGCTAGTATGATTATAATTTGCTTGCTCGTGGACCTGAAAAAGCAGAAAACATAAATAAATTAATGTAAATACTGTTTATCCATTCAGTGTTTTTAAGCATCATGTAAATGTCAGCAAGTATCAGTAGCTAGACTAAAGGGAATACACAAGACACATATTTGTCTAGCCAGTCAGTACTTAGCATGTTCAGTAGAAATGACTTATCTGATGCCTAAAATAAAAAAATGTACAGAATTGTTACTGTAGTCCCTGCTATATTCATATTTATGTTTCTTTTTCATTTATCTGAGAATTGGAAATAAAGGGGGAGCCACCACAGTCCCCGGGAACTACCGCCCCATTAGCCTGACGAGCCTGGTCTGCAAGGCATGGAACGTATCATCATGGAACTTATAAACAATGACATTGGTAATCTCCAAACTCTGGACCCTACCCAGTTCGGGTTTGTAAAAGGCAGATCATGTATTCTAAACCTGATAGACTTCTTTGAAGTTGCCACCAAAGCCGTAGATGAGGGTAAGGTGGTACACACAGCTGATCTAGATCTCGCCAAGGCTTTCGACACCATCCCCCACTCTGGAATTATATATAAACTCACTAAACAAGGTATAAATCCCTATGTCACTAGATGGGTTGCCAACTGGCTCACTGACAGAAACCACACTGTGAAAGTAGCAGACTCTAATCCAACTTCAGACCAGTAACAAGTGGAGTACCATAGGGTTCAGTCCTAGGTCCTCTCCTGTTTGTTATCTACTTCTCTGAAATACAGGCTAACACAGAAGATCTTTGGCTAACAAAGTTCACAGATGACTGCAAACTAGGAGCCATAATCAAAACTCCTAATGACGTGGACATTCTACAAAAGGGCCTCACTAAGACATATGCTTGTTTTCAAAGCCATGGCCTCAAGTTCAATGCCAAAAAGTGCATTGTCATCCCTTTTGATAAAAACTCTGTACCCATGAATTACCACATAAGCGGTATTCTACTTAACACCGAAAGTGTGATAAGAGACCTTGGAACACAGGTGTACAGTAGTCTCTCCTTTGATAATCACATCACCACAGTAGTCAGGAAATTCTTCTACATGGCACACCTCATCACAAAAGGTTTCTCATCCAAGGAAAAAGAGGTGATTGTTACCCTCTACTCATCATTCATTAGACCCATTATAGAGTACAATGCCCCTTTTGGTATGTACCTCACAAGACATATACAACAACTGGAAAGCCACAGAAATACCTCACAAAGAGGATTACCAGCCTCAAACAGATGCCCTTTGCAGACTGTCTCAAAAAACTCCAGCTTTACTCTGTCACATATCGCCTACTCAGAGGTGATCTCTGCCTAACATGCAAAGCTATGTCAAACCCAGAGCTGTTGGACATGCTCCACATAAAGGAATCACAATCCCTCTGAGCTACATGCTCTAGGGACCTAAACCTTGTCACCACAATAAACAGAACATGCTGGAGGGATAGATTCCTGTCCCAGAGACTTCCCATACTCTGGAACAAACTACCTATCTATATCAAACAAAGCTCCTCATTAGCACTCTTCAAGAAAAATCTTGATGATTGGATGGGAGATATCAAATACACCCCGGGGATCACTTCTGTGGCTGTGCTTGACAGAGGCACAGGAAAATAATTTTCTTGGGTGACAAAAGCCAGGGTACTGTTTGGCTAGGCTTATATAGGCCCTAGGGCCAATAGCCTAGTACCTACCTATGAACCTGTAAGAGAGAAGCTACTATCAATTTGCATTTTTAAAAGTCCTGTCTTAATGCTTATACAAAAAGCCTGAGAAACATTTAGGATTTATGAGAATATTAACTATCCTTACATTTTTATTCAGTCACTTACCTCTCTCTCCCTCTGTCTCTCTGTCTGTCTGTCTGTCTCTCTCTCTCCCTGTCTTTCTCTTTTGTCACCTTATTAAAATAATGTAGCCCAACTCATCCATGTCATCTTCTGCTACACATATATGCAGCCATAGCAAAAGCCAGTAAAAGTCAATATCTGTTGTGAACTTCTTATTTTGAACTCCACACAGTATCATAATCCTCTCACCTCACCCACTCTAGGTAATGTTAAAATCAAAGCTCTCAATCTGTTCTTTCCTTGTAAATATAACCACCATAGGTAAAGCTAAAAGAAAAACAAATAAACAAGTTTTTAGAATGCATAAGTTTATTATTACACATCGATATAATTGTTTTCTTATATAGCTCTGGATGACCTGAATCAATAACATTGGCAACCTGCTTCCTCTTTGTACATGCATTTGCAGTGGTGACAGAGAAACTCCAAGGCAGAATTTCTGAGTCAGCTTCATTTGTCATTGAGTCCATATTATTGTCTTCCCTGTCTTCATTTTTTCTTCCTTTCTGGTCCAGTTTTTAAATGGTACAAATCAAAGATCATGCTGGCTTCCCTTTACTGATTACAAAAATGTAATGCACTCAGAAAATGCTAATGCATGTGTAATCTCCTTCTTCTTTGCTCTGTCTCACTCCATCTATATCTCTCTGTCTCTCCTCATCTGCATCTCCTTCTCTCAGACTGGTTTATTCTATCTGATAAATAGCAAAAACTACAGTAAAAGCCTAGCTGAGTTAGAGTTTTCATTGTGTGGTTCCTTAAACCTCTTGTAATAGAGGATGATTGGATATATGCAAATGACCCCGTAAGAACATCAGATGTTTCAGCAATATGGCTTCTGAATGCCCATGAATTTTTGTTAAATATGTTAATGGATACATTCAGGCCAATAATCCGAAACCCCACTAGCTGTGGACATGCATGTTTCGGCCTTCTTATGACCTCCTCAGCACAGCATAAGTGGACTGTTTAGCTAACCTTTGGAAAGAGAGGGTTGTTGTACCTAGCTGAAGTCTATAACCATTAAGGTGCCTAGAAAATGTCCCAACTAGCAACTAAATCACATGAAACATGCATGTCTACATCCAGTGGGGTATGGCTTTATTGGCCTGAATGTATCCATTCACAGACTTAACAAAAAGTCATTGGTATTCTAAAGCCATATAGCTGAAACACCTAATGTTCTTAAAGGAGCATTTGCATATATACCATTGTCCTCTATTACAACAGTTTTAAAGAATCACACAGTGAAAACTCTAGCTTGGCTAGGTTTTTATTGTAGTTTTTACTAATTGGTTTAGCTGTGTGTTCTGTTTACTGTCTGATAAATAGGTAAAAGGAGGGAAAAGACTGATGGGAATATTTTGGCTTCCGCTTACACATGTTCATCCTTTGCTCTACTTCCTTCTTAAGACACTGAAAGTATGAAGGGTTCCTATTATATACTTGAAGAGGTATTTCATTGAATGCCTCTTCATTGACATGTTAAATAATGAAAACACAAAACAGTGAACGATCATATAAGCGATTTCTTTCCCTGGAAAATAATTCTCTTGGCCCCCTCTGTTACTTTGCCGTTTTCCCCACTGTAGTGCAATCTCGGACATGGTATATTTAGTTGGGGGGCACAGCCCCTCACATTGGGGGGTGTGGGGGCTTCCTTTGTATTGTTCGTAGTAAATGTTTTTTTGCTTAGGGGTAAGTGATTTCTTTTCCAAGGAAAGAAATCGCTTATATGCACGTTTGCTGTTTTGTGGTTTTGTGGTTTACGGCTCAATGAAGAGCCGTTCAATGAAACGCCTCTTCAAGTATCTAATATAGACCCAAGTATGAATACATATTTTCTTGCCTGCATTTGATTGCTAGGCATTATCTTCAACAGAATATCATTGAAAAATAAATGGAATTACAGAAATTATTTCTTGCAGATTTTCACACTCTCTCCCTCCCGTGCTCTCTCATGTGTTCTGTTACCCATCAGTTGATTCTTGCCCTGAAAGACTCAGTCTGGATATCATACACAAAATATTTGTTTTTTAAATAGATAAATAGATAGACAGACAGATGGACAGAGAGAAAGAGAGAGAGAGAGATACATCACATACAAAAATAGACAAACACATTTAGAAACAGATATCTAACTAGCTTGCTATTCGCTAGATAACGATATACAAATAAGGCAGAAAGACAGACAGACAAAAAGAGGCATTTATGTATGTCCCACCCTCTCTATCTTGGTCAATCTCTATATAGCTTGTTTTATTACCAAGTTCTTGAAGTATGCATAAGGCTACACTGAAGCACATAATAGTTAAAAGCTACATGAACCCATTACTGAATTCCCATCACATCTCCGTTCCTTTCTTAATCTGCAGTGATATATTGCACAAACCAAACAACCTTCACAAGTTGCTTTTGCTTTGCATACTTATGACATCGTTCAAAGTGTTTTATTTTTTCATTTTCAGCTGTCTTTTGGAAACTGTACTGAGTGATCTGCAGCTGAAGCTATAGGATCAAACTTGGATGTAGGCCAAAATGCTTTAGCCCTTTAGTTGATATTTGCAGATATGTGGTTGTACCATTATTGATCTAAAACAGATCTATAAAATGTAACTGGAACCATGTGGCATATATGTATTTTATTACTAAAGTCGGCAGAAAGGAAAGCCATGATGATGTCAGAATTACAATTCTCTAATAAAAGTTATAGAATTTTAATTTTCTGATTAAACTGATGATCAAGCCTGGTTATATTCTTCAGGGATACTTACAAATGTTTACATATTCATGAGCTAGATCACCATTTTTATGCTCACTTTCCTTTCCTGAATTGATGTAAATGTGCTTACCCCCTACCTATTTAACTACCTATATCTTTATTTGCCTGTGTATATATATATATATATATATATATATATATATATATATATATATATATAAAATGGGTGTAATTCATCTGTGCAAAGTTTCAGTACTTCGAAACCAATTTGGTCGAGACTAGTTGCTCGAAGTACCAAAACTTCAAAAATGTACAGAGATCACAATACAGCACAGAATAGGAATATTCCCTTTTCCTTGCTGGAGTGCAATCTCGGAGTTGGTATATTTAAGTAGGGGGGTGTGGAGGTGCAGGGGGGTTTGTCCCCCCTGTAAAACATATTTTCTGTGGGGTTTTTTCAGTCAACCGATCCAGTGACTAGGCTTCAGCGAAAGCACATTTTCATTGAAATGCACTTTCACTGAAGTGAGCATCTACTTTGTTCGATGTAATATATTTTTGAACAAAGTAGATCCAAATATTTATATATATATATATATATATATATATATATATATATATATATATATATATATATATATATATATATATATATCAAGCTATTTGCATCCCATTATTGGACTAGTCCATAGGTCTATAGACCCTTTTCAGGTATGTCCCAGGTCACAAGGGCAAGGCCACTCAGTCACCATGTTTTGAAAAGGGAGAAGTAAATATGAGTACAGGAGGAGAAACTGCAAACTTCATGCAGGCAGTTTGACCAGAAGGGCAGTGAGGTATAAAGTTTATCATTAATCCAGTGTGATGCACTAGTTTTTATACATTTGTATGGAAAGCACATAAAGCTTTTACTAGTAGTTTATCATGCAAAACACTTTCGAGGAAAGTTCTAAATCTGAAAATATTTGAAGTTAGGTTTTACCTAAGCCCACCCTTTTCAGAGAAAATTATGGATCATAAAAGTTTAAAACTATCATATAATGACTCACGGTCCATTTAAGGACTATGTAGATCATATTGTACCATAGTTCATTTTAAGCACGCATAGTCACACCCAATCAAATTAGTCATACAAGAACATACATCTGTCCGAGCTGGTGGAAGTGCAGGTGAATGTAAAAGACCCCGCAGCACCTATTGAAAAGAGTAGGGGAAGTTCCTTGAAGTCCTTCTCATATTTAGAACACCAAAACACCACAGCACAGTACCAGGAACCACTCTTTATTCCAGAGTTGTTAGCACTTTCGTCAACAAGACTTCTTCAGACATAATGAAAATTTACAAACACTTCCTTAAAATACTCTCTGCAAATCATGTGAACACCATCACATGATAAAACTCCTACTGTTGACTTTGATTTAAAAAAACGCACACACAATTCAACAACTAAAATAAAATTCATCTATTATACGCTTTCCTTTTTAAAACGCTACTGATGCTGATTACATCATTAAGACCAGGTGGTACTGTGGCATTCAACAAAATTTGCCACCATAACTCACGTTCCTCTAATAAAATTGACCAGGGACCACCCCTTGGGAGTTGTTCTACTTGCTCCAAAACACAAAATAAAAAACTGTGCCCACTGTGGGAAGAAATGTGTCTCCACAGAGCACTGGAGGCCTTAGCTTTCCTGATATCATATAGATGTTCATAAATACATTGCCTCAACTTCCTTTCCATCTTCCCCACATAACAAGCAAGGCACAGTTTGCATACAGCCATGTACACTACTCTCTAAACCTGGCAATTAAAATTACCTCTGAAGTTGATCCTAATATTATTAACAACACACTCCTTGATTTCTAAAATACAATGACATGAGGAACACAATCCACATATTAACATTTTTCCTTGCTTAAAATGTGAAGTGCCCCCCATCCCATCAAACAAATTCTTAAGGGACTTACCCTTTTTGTAAACAAACTGAGGACCCACCCCAACTTCTCAAATAGTTCAGCACTGTTGGTCAATAACTGCCAATTCTTCCTAATAATAGCTTCAACAGGGCCATGATCCAAACTGAAAGTGGTTATAAACAACTGGCGGATCCCTCCATCCACCTGTCCATTATCCACCAATACAGATTGTTCTACTGGGTACTCACCCACCTTCCCCAACTCCTCTCCCGATGGTACACACACTTGTTGACTGGCTAATAAAGGTGTAAAATGGTCCGACTGTCGTTTCATCAGAACTTACTATTTAATGTTATTGATGAGATACTCAGGATAACCCCGCTTCAAAAACATGGAAGTTAGGATCTCACACTCATCTAAAAAATCATCCCATAAAGAGGCCATCCTGGCTGCCCTGACCATTTGACCCTTGATAAAAGCCTTCTTCTAACAAAAAGGATGACTACTACTGAAGTGCAACAAATTGTTGGAGTAGGTGAGCTTCCTATAAATTCTAGACGAACGTTCATTGGACAATGGATCCTTCCTCATCAAAACATTGAGGTAGTTAATTGTGCCCTCATCTATACTATGTGAAAAACATAAAAAAAAAACAGTAGAATTGTTGATGTACTCCATAAATTCAACAATCAAATCCTTTGGACCAGACCAAACCAAAAACAAATCATCCAGGTACCTGGTGTATAAATGAATATACTGGGCATACTGTGACTCAATTAAAACCTCATGTTCCCAGGCAGCCATGACAATGTTAGCAAATAATGGGCCACAAGGGGCACCCATGGCTACACCAGTGACCTGTTTAAAATATTGTCCCTGGAACAGAATATAATTACTGCCCAACAGCAATTCCATCAATGTGGTCAAGGTGTTTACCAACACCTGATCAAGCCGGAAATTGAATGACAAATAATCCTCAAACCACCTAAGGCCCAAATCGTGTGGGATACATGAAAACATATCCTTGACATCGATAGTGATGAATGAATAATCAATACAAGTGTCAATCTCATTGCATCTAGCCAAAAAATCCCACAAATCCCTACACAAATGAATATTCATAACATGAGGCTTCAATAAATGGTCAATAAACCAGGCAATGCCATAAGTTTTAGAATTACCTGCATTCACAATTGGTCTAAGAGGTGGATTATGAATATCCTTGTGTATTTTGGGAGTCCAAAAAAATTTGGAACATAGGGTGAATCATTTACCATGTATTTGTGCTGCTCCGAAGTAATTTCACCCTGCATCAACATATCATATAGTATTATGTCAATCCTGCTGTATACTATGTTTAGCTCATTACGAGAACACTCCACATACCCAACCCCACACAGGATATTCAATACTCTCTATTCATAGTCAAGCTGCCCCATGATTACCAGAACACCCCATTTATCTGGCTGCATGACCCAAATATTGGGTGTGACAACAAAACTATTTAAACATTCTTTTTCAACATTAGACAGGTTTAGTCCAACCGTGGCTCTATTTTTGATGTTTGACAATGGATGCAGGTCCAGTTCACACACTTGTTGGAATGCATCCAGAACAGGATGTAAATCTGGATTTAAAATACTAGGCACCTGCACCTGGGGGTTCACACTAGTATTATCCCTTCCAAAAATCAACCTCAAATTCAATTTCCGTATGAAGAGTTTCAGCTCCAATAAAGTTAATACCACATTCATGTGTCTACCAGGCACAAAGGAATACCCTTTGCTAAACAAATCTATCAGTTCACTAGAAATTTCCAATGCACTGTAATTATGCACAAAAAAATCATTAATGCTGTTGGAAATAATATTTACTGTACCTAAATTTGATTCAAAGTCTTCACTCAATGACAATTCTGCCCTGCTCTGAATGATTAGTTCCTCGATTGGAATCGCTGTCGTTGTTGGTATGTTGAAAAGTTTTTTTCAGTCAACCGATCTGGTGACTAGGCTTCAGTGAAAGTGCACATTCACTGAAATGCACTTTCAGTGAAGTGGCATCTACTTTGTTTAATGTAACTTATTTTTGAACAAACAAAGTAGATCCAAATATATATATATATATATATATATATATATATATATATATATATATATATATATATATATATATCAAGCTATTTGCATCCCATTATTGGACTAGTCCATAGGTCTATAGACCCTTTTCAGGTATGTCCCAGGTCACAAGGGCAAGGCCACTCAGCCAGCATGTTTTGGAAAGGGAGAAGTAAATATGAGCACAGGAGGAGAAACTGCAAACTTCATGCAGGCAGTTTGACCAGAAGTGCAGTGAGATATAAAGTTTATCATTAATCCAGTGTGATGCACTAGTTTTTATACATTTGTATGGAAAGCACATAAAGCTTTTACTAGTAGTTTATCATGCAAATCACTTTTGAGAAAAGCTCTAAATCTGAAAATATTTGAAGTTAGGTTTTACCTAAGCCCACCCTTTTCAGAGAAAATTATGGATCATAAAAGTTTATAACTATCATATAATGACTCATGGTCCATTTAAGGACTATATCGATCATATTGTACCATATTTAATTTTAAGCAAGCATAGTCACACCCAATCAAATTAGTCATACAAGAACATACATCTGTCCGAACTGATGGAAGTGCAGGTGAATGTAAAAGACCCCGCAGCACCTATTGAAAAGAGTAGGAGAAGTTCTCATATTTCCCATAGTAGTATAAATCATAGCTCTCAACTCTCCATCTCCAAAATGAGGAACACTACCTCTTTTAATGTGTGACAAATGGGCAAAATATGGAACCCTCACTAACAGCTTACTAACAACTTCACCTAGGAAGCTCATAAGATGGTTAAAATGTGCTATTTTTACATATAAAAACTTATCTGGATGAATTAATATGATTCTGCCCTCTTTATCATGGATATCAGCTAAAAAAATACCTAACACTGAATGGTTGACAGATATTTTCAATGTGGAACTTTGAGGAACATGAATGTTTCAGGACCTCAAATGAGGAACGTTCCTCGTAATAAGGTACACTTGAGAGGTATGGTATAAGTAACACATTGAGTTCTCTGAAAAGAGGCTACTAGTAGTCTAGAAGGTCTAACCTGGTCAACAAAAGATAAATAAAAATAAAATAAATGTGACACTAAAAAACAAGTGGGTGTGTATGTTTAGGTAAGTTATTGAAATATTCTTTCTTGAGGTATGTTTGATTAATGAAAATGTAGATATGTTTCATCTATGAAGAAATAAAAAAATATTATGCAAGCATTTTCCTGGTTGGAACTTACCTGATTGTATTTAAGGACCCACAAATGACTCTGAAATGAAGCGGGGACAGTAAATGTCTAAATAATGACATCAGTATCTCTGGTATAGATACATTCCAAATGTTGAATTCCTATCTGTGCACTTTCATAAATGATTTTTTTTTTGTCTCTCAAGGAACATTCACAAATGAAAATCCACTTAAAAACAACAAAAGCTACTTAATGATTTTGATCTATAGACAGAAACAAGACACATTGTCAAAGACAAGAACAGCACTGCATCTCTTTATTGAGACAGACTTGAACAACAGTTCTCTGAAATGAGTTCCACTTCATTTAGGTATTCTTTTCACTAAATAGACCTCAGAATCAAGCAAAATTACATTACAAAGGAGAGGTAGTTGTTCATTTCACACATTTTAACAAATAAGTTCTGTCTTTTAAGCACTGGTTGTTTAACTTATTTTAGCTTAAATACATCAAGTGCATATACAGTACTGATAGCTATCCAGGTAAAAATGAGATTGTTGTTTTATCATTTCCTAGCTACATATAAGCTAATAACTATTTCCAAACAACAGTAATTACAATTTCTTTAAAAAAATCTTACTGTCCCCAGTAAACTGCTTGCTTGTCAGTTGGCATAATGGTTAAGGTGTTTTCCTGACGGACACAAAGTGCAGGGTTTAATTCTCACATGGGGTAATTGGCTAGGCTTAAAATGGCCGACAAGGGCAGCTTGGCTAGTACTAATATATAACCCTATATGGCCTTTTCTGCCATTTGTCCCGCACCATTTCTTATTGGTGTATTCCAGAATGCTCAGCTTGAAATGACAGCATAGTAGTCTGATCAGATGGCATTCAGAGACAGAAATATATCCTGCAAAACTTGGTTAACTTCAAAGGACCCCAAATGGCATGGGGGAAATACATTGTGTAACTCTGAACTACCTGCTTATGACTACAATTTTCCTGATGGTCCCTTCTTCTAAAATGTTTTATCCAGCTTTCATGCTAATTAAAATCAATTAGGCATTTTGCTCATCTGAACATATCTATGCCACTCTTTTTACATCCTATTTGTGTTATGTTCGAGGGAATGTGTCACATAGACATTAGGAGTCTGGCCACTGCAACACCTACTACCAACTTCCATTGAGTATTAGCAAACACTAATTCTCAAATAGGCCACATCAGCTTTGAATTTATAGAAAAAGAAATGAGTGATTCAACATAGTATGTAAAGGGTAAACATTTTAACAAGAAATACAGACGTTTAACCGACTAAACTTTAATCATGCAATGTGGACAGGTTAAGTGTTGAAGCAATAATCTTTGGTGATGGTGTTCATTTCCTTGGTCTTTGTTTCTTTATTTTTTGATTCTACACAACTGTGTCCACATTTACACAAAGAACTTTCAATCAGTAAGTCTTACTGGTTTAAAAGAAAAACTACAATTCCTTTTTCCAAAAAAGAAAGCATCACATGTAAACCAATCCAACTTTTTTACTCATCTTGCTAGGATATGGTGTTATTACCAGAAGTGAAATATGTGGATAAAAAGTGATTTCCTGTTAACTGAACCTGATTATTAAATTGCCACTAATGCCATGTAGTAACACAATCAACTGCATTATCTTCAGATACAGCAGAAAAACTGGTTCTGGACTGAATCAGGGAAAGTACTGCATTGCAAGCTAAACCCATTTGCATGCTAATCCCAGTTTACAGCACCACACTTCCACAGCTTACTTACTCAGTTGATGAAAGAAACAGTCAACCCCAAACAGCTGCACACCTATACATGCATGTGCATGCAGAGACACACACACACACACACACACACACACACACACACACACACACACACACACTTGCTTGTGGAACATTCATTAAGGAAGCCTGGTCTTCCTCTAATCTCTAATACTCCATCAGATATTTTAAAGCAAATCATCATCTAGGTGATCATGAAAGTAACGGATTTAAATAGTGCAGCTTCAGTATTTATCATCAGTATATATCACTGCCAAAGCATTGCATCGTTGAATGTTCAGCATTAACTGGGTTGTACTAAAGAGTAACAAGCCGCATACTCTTATGTCAGGGTTAGAAAATTGTATTATAAGCAGTACTTCTTTTAAACTAATTCTCTGGCCGTGTGTGTGTGTGTGTGTGTGTGTGTGTGTGTGTGTGTGTGTGTGTGTGTGTGTGTGTGTGTGTGTGTGTGTGTGTCTGTGTGTGTGTGTGTGTGTGTGTTTACACATATACACTGATATAAACACTCAGACCTATTTCTGCTGAACAGTTCCAACAACCTTGCTTTGCTTTGCCTAGCTGAGTAATGAAATGCTGCAAATTAATTTTGAGCTTTTGATGGAGAAATCCTAACCATTAAAAGCAATTGCCCTCTGTGCTACTACTTCTGGAAGTATATCTTCATTTCCTTTATCATTTTTATTTCCTTTAGAAACTGTACTGTGTGCTCTGCTGCTGAAGCTGCAGGATCTAACTGGGGTATATGCCAAAATGTTTTAGCCCTTCGATCGGTGTGTGTGTTTTTGGCCTTTGTGTATTATAGGCATAAAGGGGTTCCATGAAGAAGTGTATTTGCAGTAAACTGGTTCTGTCATCTACCACACTAAAGAGTCAGGTGACTTGATTTTTTCCCTTGAAATGTTTCAGATTAATGCAGCCCCTAAAATCTCTGTAAGCAGCTTTTAATCCTTTTGAGCACTTTGCAAGGATAATTAATTAAACTGTGCTGAGTAAAATAATTGTACTTCAGTATGAGAGTTATGCAGAGGCTCGCTTGTGTTTAATAAAAACCTATAAAAGAGGAACAGCTAGAAAGAGAAAGGATGAAATGAAAAACGAGTGCATGAATATTGTGCAAATGGACAGCATATAATTAACAGATGGTTATGCTCGAAAACAGAGAGGCAGTAACAGTGGCCCACGTTTTGGTTTTTACGAAGTGGATTCTCAGCAAATTTAGAGCTGTTTACATGTTGCCAAAACATTAACCCTAAACTCGTTCTGATTTATTTTACAAAAGGTTTCTGTTGGTAAAGTTTAATGTACAGATGGGACACCTGTCAAATAAAAACGATATTAATAAATTGTTTGAATGTAAATATAATCACGTTTCTCCTACTACGTTAAACACTTTATTTCTGTTATCCCTGTTTTAGAGATAATAAACTGATCTGATTTCTTCTGTTTGTTAAAGTGGAGACGTTATCACTGCGAATGATCTGTAATTCAACAACATTCACTCATTCGCTTATTCCTTTTCTGATGTCAGTTTATCCTTTTCAGAGTAGCAAGGGAGCCAGATTACATTCTGGTACTGTGTGTGTGTGTGTGTGTGTGTGTGTGTGGGGGGTTAAGGTAGAGAAACACTTCTGTACCGGACGTCAGCCAATTGTGTAGTTCAAGAGATTAAGTCTGTTAATTTACTCCGTTAATTTACTCACTGTTCTTTAATAACTTATTAGGAAAAACCTCTTGCATACATAAAGTGCTTGCAACATACATTGATTCTGTTTCAGTTTTAGATTTCATGGTAGACGTTGCTGTTCTGTATGGGCGCGCGCACACACACACACACACACACACACACACACACACACACACACCGAACTGTATCATCCCACATAACATATCCTGCAGTTTTCTTGTCATGTTTGTGAAGTATCTTTAATCTCCTGGGAAGCTTGCCCAGTATTAATAGTTACAGAAAGCTTGCTGCGTTATTTTACACTCGTTTACACACCATAAAGAAACCCCAACATGGACTACAGCCCAAACAATTTAGTGTTATTAAAATCAAACACTTTTTGTCAAGTCTAACTTTATTCTACCACTTTCTTTCTACCACGCAATGCAATTTTCCTTAACGGAGGAAAGAGACTCTGCTTTAAGATAACACTGATACATAATCTGTGCGTCCGTTTCCTTACTGGCAATAACGTCCTAGCCAACACACGCACACACACACCTCAACTGTTCAGGTTTTCGCAGTACGCCCAGATTTTTGCCACTTTTTTTTTTTTTTTTTTTTTTTGGTCTGTTATAAAATTTGTGGCTTTCTGGCAACTCATTCAGGACTGAAATCACTGACTAATGACAGACATCTGAGTCTCAGACTTCACAGCTTTCAGAAAACGCATTCTAACACAAATCCTGTTATGCTGGTTTATAAGAACAATATTTAAAATCTGTCCCTATTTTTGGGCCTTTGTCTTCCCTTTATTTTATGCTTTGTCTTGATTTCTTGGCTAAGAGGTTGAGAGGTATGGCTCAGAACCTTTGCTCTAGTGCCTTAAAAGTTATTAATCATGCACTAATTAGAGTGCGTGTGTGTGTCCCTGACTATACAAAAGATGTTACTGTCTGGGATTTTCAGTGAATTTCTGCGCAATATGTTTATGTGCCTACTAGTCTGCCCTTCCTTTTAAATAAAAAAATGTTTATATACTAAATGTAATGTATGGATACAGTCATACCTCTAAACCGGGTAACGGTTATTGCTTGAGGTATCAGTAGGTGGTTGTCTACCTCAAGGCACTAAATCGCTTTAGGTACAATGAGCTTGCGAAGTACTGTGAAGAAACACGTTTTTTCTGCATTGTGTTTATTTATTGTTTGCCCGTTTCCAGTCCTGTATGAATTGCTGTTCAAAGCTTGCTGCTGCTTTGGCGCGCATATGCGCGTATCCGAGACAAGCATTGCGCAGGCCTGCAGAGAAGTAAATAAGATGGAGGGTGGTAATGCTGCTCAGCAAAGATGGGACTGATAATAATCGTCAGCCTCTGGTAACATCTTCAAAATTCGATTACCATTCCAAATTAGTGCTCTTTATCATGATTCTCGTGGAAGGAACTAATGCATTCTTCAGGTGTGGTATGAAGATAATACTGCTGCAACCGTCATAACTGAACTACAAGACCTATAGACCCATATTTGGAGGCAAACTAGTAAATAGGGCAATCAAACAAGTCGATACTTCGGAGAGTCTGAATGTTTTCGAAGTTCCTTCATAACCCGTCGACGTTTGGCACTTCCAAAACAAATGGAGGCACTCCTGCTGCAGCCTTGAAGTACTGCTCCGTTCAACTGCTTTTATAGTTCCATACTGGTTGCGGGTGCACAGGTGCGTCCAATCAAGAGAGGAAAATGCATTCCTAACTGTGAAGGGAGGGGGTAAATTGAACAAGGGAGAGAGATGCCCACTGCCCGGGGCAGTGTATGTGTGCTCTGCTATAACAGAATTCCTCTTTAAGAGCAGATCAGAGACACTCGTGCAGCAGGAGGAGATTGATTGCCCACCGTCCCCCTCCAGTTCCCACAGTTCTCCTCCACAGGGGATGGGTAAGATATGGGAGGGAGAGAGGAAGACTCGTCGATGCTGCAGCTGCTCCCACCCCACCTCCTCCGCCTCCTACTCATAGGGTGGACCAGTTGGCAGCAGTAGCCAATTTAGGGGATGGATGGTGGTGCCTGCACTTTACCGGAATGGATGTCGATTGCGCGGTGGGGAGGCAGCTGCTCTCCTGATGATGAAGATGACAGACCGGCCTGAGCATTAAATGACTGCATTTGGGTCACTGCAGCGGAGATTATGGGCTTGTCATGAGTGGGTATGTGATACTGTAATCATTTTACTCTTCATAGCGACCTTCCTTGCTGCTGGCACTCGACCGTCCGGTGCTTGTGTATCATTCTTATTATGTTAACTAGTGATGGTAACCTGGGTAAGTTAATTCAGAATAATTCTAAAGTATAACAGTATCCAGCAGGTTAAATAACGAATGCCAGTCTAAAATTGTGTCAGCGTACTCCTGTCTCACAAAACTAGCCGTCACTGAAAACAGTCGTGCCACAGTGATTAGGCGAATAAAAAAAATCCATATACAGTAAATTATATTCCACATCTAATATCGTAAATGCTTATATTGATCAAGATGTATAACGGCAACTGTCGCAGGCGGCTATTTAACTCCTAAGTGCAGTGCAAATGTGAATGGTTTGTACGTCAAGATTTTTTGCTATACAAATTTCCAATAAATCACACACATTTAGATTGATAAGTGGTTTGAAGTGTCCATGTTAGTATCTGCTGCACAATCAAATAGACTGAACACATACATTAATGTTTCCCAATAACACAGTAAAATGTATTATTTTAATCGAGGTCGCGCGGTGTGTGTGTGTGTGTGTGTGTGTGTGTGTGTGTTGCTCACACACACACACACACACACTTTTTACATTTTATTTTTAAAACATCAACACTTTTAATGATAACCCTCACTGAGAAGTGTTTAACATGAACATGTTCATGTTGTATCAGAGAGTAGTTTTGATTTGCCGTTATTACAAGTGAATACTTGCATTTTTTGTAAAATACTTGAGAGTATATGTTTTACACCATTTAAAGTTGTGTCTTTTGTGCAAAACGCGCGTCTGAGAAAAAATGTACTTATTAAAATGGATACCTTGCTAAAAGGAGCTAGACATCTGATCCTATTTCAGAAGGAGTGGTCAGGAGTGGGGAGCCCTGAACCAGCAATAATGGATAATTGCCGGAATGGAATACTGCAAATCTTAATCCTGATTAAAGTGATGTGGCGGTTAACTGCATTCTGCCTTTGACATCAGATGAGAAAATGAATCCGCTGGATTGGAAACCGGTTCCCCGTACATCAATCTGTGTGTTGGGAGAGTATTGTCAGACTTCCATTTTAGTAACGCGCTGATGCATTCTGTTTATATAAGTAAGGTAGGGGGAACATGCTTATATATATATATATATATATATATATATATATATATATATATATATATATATATATATATATTCGCACACCAAGAGACCAAGAAGGTATCATGGCTGCGATTGTTAAAAATATGAGATATCAATTACTGCAAAGGTAGCGATTTGTAATGATGGGTTGGAGGTGGCATTTTGGATTTCACTTCCCCACCCCCGAGAACACGATTATTGCAAAAATCCCCTTGTGCGCCAACAAATATGCCTGCATCACTACATAAGCAACGTAACACTATTATATAATCAGCGTCACTGTTGACAAGCTAAGAGCTGGTACTTGCACAGCCATTCTGTTCTTTCTGCTTTTGCCATAGTGGCTAAATGGTGCAAGGGACATACATCTATAATAAGGCTAATGTGCATGCATGTCTGCATGTATTTCACTTTCTCAGATAAGTGTAGAATTGTATAAGGCCTTAGGTGTTTGTCATGCTACTCTAAAGACAAAAGAGTTTGTCAGCACAATCCGCATATTACAGCATTAAGAAGGCTTTCTCATTCCGGAAATCAATTAATAAGGGCAGTATGTTTTAGAAGCTGTCAGTATTACTACATTTCTCGGCGGAAAATCTCCACATTTGTTGAATTTGCCTACTGTCATGGGCAACACCCACGCATTAGTGCCAAAGTACCCCAAAACAGTTTACTGAAGCTAAGTAATAAATGGAAACGCGCTTTAAATTCCGGTTGCTGCAACTTATTTCTTGGCGTTTACTTTTACCTGGATTTGGATATTCTGGATGGCTCCTACTATTGCACTAACAGTGGATGCCCTGTTCATATTTGCTCTGCTTTCCAAGCTGTACTTATTTAAAAATACTAACTTTCAAAGTAATGTCCTATCCCGCCCACTTAACTCATTAGGACCCACGCAGTGTAGAGCACGTCACTTATTTTTGGAACCTCTTAACATTCTTTGTATTTTTTATCGAAACTGTAATTGCAACAAATATATGAACGCTCTTAAAACGTGTGAAAATCAGAACTAACATATTAGTCCTGGTGTTATTTTAGAGGCATGTATTTACTGAATATAAAAGTCCTTCAGCCTGAAAACTCGGCTCCTTGGGGGCTGGATGAGGTTAAGTGTGACACAAAGACAATGGATCTCTGTGCTCCCATTTGCCAGTTGCTGTTGCGAAGGCTAATGTGGTACTTCTGTCTGCTACTGCTAACCAAACCACTGGAGAACTAAATGACCCCCTTCACCAGCTGGCCGATATGAGATGCCAGCTTTCCAGTGACTGGAATCATTTGGGCATCTGGTGTACACTGACAAGGGTTCCAATATGTTTCCTAAAAGGCATAATTAATGAAATCACACTCGGTAACACTGATGTGTCTGGATGCCTACCCTTACCTAAAATGCTGCATCGACTTACACTATATGTTACAAGCATTGTTTCATTATGGACTCGGTGTTGAAGTTTCAGCAGTGCGACGTGAAACTTATGCACCATGCAGCAACCCACACCCCCTTTCGAGAATTACTGTGAAAAGCATTTCAGATGAGATCGCTTATTTAACCTTAGGTACATTGAACCCAAATGCTTGCACCCTAGTCCCAAGAACTGGGCCTAGCGAATGCCACTCTTACTTAGTCATTAACTTGAAGATTAGATTATTGACGCTGACAAATGAAGTGCGCCCACAGACACACACACACGCACACACACTGGGGCTGCCCATGTGATCGGGGGTCCCAATGTCAGTGTGCAATGATGAACAGAGAAAGCTCCATCCGAGCACTAAGGCTGCAGTCTTCTCTGGCTCCAGTGAGTGTGCCAAGTAGAAGAACTGCATTCTAAACAAGCCTATTGAAAAGCACATCACATTCCCATCACGTAGACACGTTTTTTTCGTTTTGCTTCAGCTTCAGTCGGAGTAGAGACAAGGAGAGAGAGAGGGAGGAAAAGTGAGAGAGAGGGAGCTCCAGCATTCCTTAAGTAGTCTCTTTTCAGACGTGGTAGAATTCACCGCAAAAGGTGAGTGTGCGATTGCATTGCAGAGTGTATTAATAATCCCTGTAGCTTGGACGAAACATTAGGATGAACATAAGCGTTTTTAACTCGTCAGCGTTTCAAGGAGGCTGGTGTAAAGGTAAAGAGACTGATCCAGGATATATAATTAAGCTTGATTTCGAATTTGCCTGGTACAATGTTGTCGAATTTAGATTTACCTTTTCTGACAGTACAGATAAACGGCTGTGCACTTAGAGGTTGGTTTTGTGTGTGTGTGTATGTGTGTGTGTTTTGCTTCCAGAGGTTTTTCTGCCTGAATATGGATCCTTTTCAGTCTCAAGCTATGTGCCTTGACTTGCATTAATGCATTCTGCATTTTGTATTTGTTAATTGTAAATCATTAAAATGATTAATTTAGCTGCACTTAAATTAATAAGTTTAACAGAATGCAAGTTCTTGTTGTATTCGGAACTGTATAAAATATCCTTATGATACGGCACAGCAAACTTTGTTTCATAGATGTTGTAACAAGAGGAAGGACATAAGTGCATTTTACAGTTATGCATGCATAAGTTGTTTTGTTTTCATGTTTCTGTGGGTGCTGCATTACATTAAATGTTAACGGAGATTTGTACTGAATACATCCCTACTATTAATCCATAAGGCAGGTGTCCGGAGGCATTTTCTTTTTCCAGTCTCTCTTTGACTGAATGCTATTGACAGCTTGTTGTAGCTCTTCTCGTATCTCATTGCCTGCATGCAAAGCTAGCCTTTAAATCACAGTTCCTCCAAGACTCAGCACCATTTAGCTATTGCACTCTCTTCGAATTTGCTGATTTCATTGAAATGTGATATCAACTAATTACTTGAATTGTTGTAATAGCTTAGGCAGATATTTTGAGTTTCATTGCATGTAACGTTTTTTTCTTAGAAATGAGGATTTTTTAAATTCCAGTATTACTGCAGTTTTAGTGAGAATCATAGCAGTAGTGGAGTGCTGTAATCTTTAAAGGCTAGCAACAGCAGATCTTGAATTGGATAGAATAATTCCATAAAGCAAACAACCTATTACAATACATTACCTAATTAATTTTAAATAAGTATATTATATAATATTTCTATCTTTCTGTTTTCAGATTTGGATATGATTTCCTAAGTAAACTACTAAAGTAAAAATCTCTCGTAATAAATGCGAGGGTATAGTTAGTCTAAATATGGCTGAAACTTTGAACATGGGTTATCACACTAATTTAACAAAGTAAATACGTGATTTGTTTGTCTTTGTCATGCTTTCTGTGACTTCTTATATTTCAGATGCTCACTGTCTCTTGGCAACTGGGATCGCTAAATATATGCTTCTGTTGAAATCTGTTCTAGCTGGAGGAACTGGAATTTATTGTTTGCACTGCCTTGCATATAAACTAACACCACTTTTCTTGTTTTTTTTTTAGTGCTGCAGGACGGTTCGACGATCCCTTTCGACGTACAAGCTCCAGGGAAGGAAGGATGCTGTGGGTAACTTTTATAAGCACAATAGCTCTTGGATGGACTACACCTATACCCTTACTGGAGGAGTCGGAGGAAATTGATGAGCCCTGTTTTGATCCTTGCTACTGTGAATATAAAGAAAGTATGTTTCACGTGCATTGTGACAATAAGGGGTTTACAAATATAAGCCAGATAACCGAGTCTTGGTCCAGACCGTTTAAACTGTATTTGCAAAAGAACTCTATGAGGAAGCTATATGCTGACAATTTCTTACACTTAAACAACGCAGTGTCCATTAACCTAGGGAACAACGCACTACAGGACATTCAAGCAGGGGCCTTCACTGGCTTGAGGATTCTCAGGAGGCTTTACCTTCACGAGAACAAACTGGAAGCATTTAGAAACTATACTTTTCTTGGTTTGGAGAGTTTGGAGTATCTCCAAGCTGATTATAATGTCATTAAACGGATTGAAAGTGGAACATTCAGGACATTGTCTAAACTGAAAATTCTGATTTTGAATGACAATCTAATTCCGGTGCTTCCCACAAATTTATTTAGGTCAGTTTCATTGACTCACTTGGACTTAAGAGGGAACCGATTAAAAATCTTATCCTACAGAGGAATGCTGGAATACATTGGACGGAGTTTAATGGAAATACAACTTGAAGAAAATCCATGGAACTGCTCTTGTGATATACTGCAGCTGAAAAACTGGTTGGAAAGTATCCCTTACACAGCTTTAGTAGGAGATATTACGTGCGAGACTCCATTCCATTTCCATGGAAAAGATCTGAGAGAGATTAAACGAAGTAAACTGTGTCCTCATTTATCGGATGCTGAACTGGAAGTCAGCCTGGGAATCCCTAAGATGACATCTGGCAATGACAACGCATGGCCCACCAAACCTTCGTCCATGTTATCATCTTTCCATTTCACTGCTTCTTCTGTTGAATATAAAACATCTAACAAACCTGTAAAACCTACTAAGCAGCCTCGTGTCCCTCGGCCTTCTGCCACCTCTCGCAGTCCCTATATAGGGCAAAATCAGCCTCCTATAGCTGCCTACCAGACAAGGCCCCCAATCCCCATAATCTGCCCGAGTGGCTGTTCTTGTAGCCTACATATCAGCGACCTAGGTTTAACAGTTAACTGCAAAGACAGAGGATTTGTCAACGTATCGGAACTGCTGCCAAGGCCCCTGAATGCAAAGAAACTATATCTTAGTGGCAATTTGATTCAGAAAATCTACAGATCTGATTTTTGGAACTTTTCCAGCTTGGATCTCTTGCACTTGGGAAATAACCGTATTTCTTACGTGCAGGATGGTGCCTTCATCAACCTTCCTAACCTAAAGAATTTGTACCTAAACGGAAATGATATAGAAAAGCTCACACCTGGAATGTTCAGAGGGCTACAAAGTTTAAATTATTTGTACTTAGAGTACAACATCGTGCGAGAGATCCAACCTGCCACTTTCAGTTTGATGCCCAACCTACAACTTTTGTTTCTCAACGACAACCTATTGCGTACCTTGCCCACTGACACTTTTGCAGGCACGTCTTTAGCACGCTTAAACCTGAGAAACAACCACTTTTTATATCTGACAGTGAGAGGCGTCCTGGAGCACCTTAATTCTCTTGTGCAGATTGACCTGAACCACAACCCATGGGAGTGTGGCTGTGATATTGTACCACTAAAGCAGTGGGTAGAGAAACTGAGCCCAGTGATTATGGCGGGAGAAGTTCCCTGCCGAACCCCGGAAGTCTTAGCTGGCAAGGATCTTCGATTTATAGAGCTAGAGATGATATGCCCAGAGATGGTTCAAGCGGTCGTCTCACCAGCCTTGCCTTCAGACCCTGTGTTGTCCACCAGCTCAACTGGACTAGATTTCCCTCCAAATAGTGGTCCAGTTCCCCTCTCTGTCCTCATTCTTAGCCTATTAATTCTATTTTTTTCTGCAGTCTTTATTGCTGCAGGCATTTTCGCTTTTGTGCTTAGGAGGCGTAAGAAACTGCCCTTCAGAAAAAAACAGGAAATAGACTTAACTGGCATCCAGATGCAGTGCAGGCTGTTTGAAAACAGGCCCAGCAACTCTCCTGAGAAGGTCCCGGGCCACGTCTACGACTACATACCACACCCTGTAACACAGATGTGCAACAATCCGATCTACAAACCGCGCGAGGAGGAGATCGGTGAACAGGAGTTCAGCGAAACCAAGGAGAATCACTCGAACTATAGAACTTTAATAGAGAAAGAGAAAGAGTGGAGCTTGGCCGTGTCCAGCTCGCAACTTAATACCATAGTAGCTGCAGTGAGTCCTGCAGGAGAACTAGCAGCATTCCACGAAAATGGTGGGCTGTTTGGTGGTGGGAGTGCAGCGCTCGAAAGGGACAGGGAGCGCGAGACTCGAGCCGCGCCGGCCGTGGCATTTGTGGACTGCCTCTACGGCACAGTGCCCAAATTAAAGGAAATGCATGGCCACCCGCCTGGTCTGCAGCAGTACCCAGACTTGCAACACGACGCCAGGCTCAAAGAAACATTATTTTTCACGGCCGGCAAGGTCTTTCCTGACCACCAAACACAAAACGAATACCTCGAGTTGCGGGCCAAACTCCAGCAGACGAAGCCGGATTACCTCGAAGTCCTTGAGAAAAGCACCTACCGGTTCTAGATAGCTAAATTTCATATATCACCCAAAACAGAAAGCAACATGGTATAGTGGATTTTAAATTGTTTTCCCTAAATTGCTTTAGGGGAATGGCCATACTCAGATCATATTCTATGAAGTGCCTTTGCAGACTTTGCCAGCAATGTTATCAGTTATTATTTTTATATAATAAACGTAGACTTGGCAGTGCCGTATATAATGGTGGATCCAGCCATTGATCCTAAGAAGTCACTATACACATCTCTGCTTGGCAGTAACATCCCTTCTTCACAGGGAATACTGGAATTATGGCTTTCATTTTAAATATTAATGCAGAATAGGCCAGGGGCACAGATTATGACATTCATTAATGCAGTTTGCTGCATGTTTAAAAACTGCAGGGGAGGGTCTTGCTCAGAAATTGAACGTACACCCACATGCGGGAGTTACTGCAACGCTTTATTGTTCTTTCAGTGTTTAATTTTTACATGTTAAAAAGGAATATACAGACGCGTCACATTAAAGGTTAACACGTCCATGAGGTGACACACAGGGATTTTTTTTTCTTTCTTTCTTTTTTTATTTTTTTGGTGGGAAGGACAAGGCACTTTTAAAAAGCTACTGGGTATATCACTAACAGCTTTGTAGGAAGCACTTTTAATGTTTTCTCTCACAAAGATTTTAAAAAGTGCATATATTTATTCTGTACTTTCAGTGAATATTAATTGTAAAGGTAATGTTAAATTACTGTATAGTGATTATGCGTCTGGTAAAGCTTTCTTAATAAAATAAAAATACTTTTTTTGGAAAAAATAAGTAAATAAATAATTGCAAGAAAAAAAAAAAGCATATAGCAACACACATACACACCCGGAGCTGGCCCGATCTATGCAACACCTTTTCAGTGTAGGATTATGTATTTCTTTACATGGGGACTTCCTAAAAACACACATCCATTCAGTAAGGCGCAACTGTCCATTTATGTTGAATCTTCATTTTATCTTTCTAATCTGTTAGTATTATAATAAATGTTCTGGGTACCCTGGCTACACTTTTGTTTTGCTACTCCTACAGTATTAGGAAAGTTTATAAAAATTGAAGACAATCTGTAGAAGGAAAGCATTAAACATTTCAGATATTTTCACCATTCTGGTGCATTTACTCCTTTTACTCTGTCTTGTGACTTTCATATCTTAAAAGAATTGCGGCGTGCGTTATAGCCTGCTTAAACCCATGCAGCTGAGCACATAGCATAGATTTTTAAGTCGCTGACACGAGTAGCCCACAGATAAAGACGGATACCTTCAAACATTCACAGTAGATGGAAACACACAAACACCCACACAAGTACACCGTATCATACTGACACTCAAAGTACAAATATAGATAAGTAATTTATGCCAAAATGTAGATACACTGCACCTTAGTCTTCCAAAGGATGTCCTTCATAAATTATCTTGGTAGCTTTCATTAGACCTACTATGTTACTACTAATATTTATGTGGCCTCGAAATAAGTCAAATTGTTTGTGGCACACATTGTGTAGGGGAATTCTTCTGTCATTATGCGAGGCACGTACAGTTATACACAAAGAGTCCTAGTCATATGTAACTGGCCAAATGTAATAATGATGACCCTGACATTAAAAGCGAGTTGCTGAGAGCTGCTGATTAAGTCTAGGTTTACCTTTTAAATAATTTTTTTGTGCACCAGGGGGCACTCTAACTATGAACGTCTAGCTATTAAACTGTTATTTTAAAGAAATATTTTTGTTCAGCAAACTTTTCCACTTTTAAGCGTGTGATGTTTAAATTCTGATTGATTGTGTCTTGCGTTTATATATATATATATATATATATATATATATATATATATATATATATATATATACATATATATATATATATATATATATACATATATATATATATATATATATATATATATATGCATTATTTAATGCCAGGAATATTAGTGAGCTTTCTATAGTGTTCGTATTAATTTTCAGGTCCCCTGCTTATAAAGGCAGCGTTTTGTGAAGGATGGTCTTGGGTTAGCAGCATACACTAAATGTTCTGTAGGATAACAATCAGTTGTTTTATTAGTTGATATAAAATACAGAAATCTGTGACCTTGTGATCTAGTGTGAAAAGATAATATTACTGCTAAACATTTTGCTTTTTGCAGAATCTATTGCTGGCCTTTTTCACAGATTGATGTAAGCTCCCCACGGACAGCTCAACACGCATGCTTAACATTTTCCTGCAAATAACGCTGGAATATTACAAGAATGTTATTTCCCCTATACATATTTGTATGGTTTTGCATTAGATAACTTGCTTGTCAGCAATAGCAACTATACGCTGTATTCTTTATTTCTTCACTGTATCATTATTTTAATTCCATAATCTACCCCTTGAAAAACAATTAACTTGTTTCAGTGGGCCTTTCCGGTTACCAAAATAAAAATGTTTTGGAAATTGTGAAGCTTGACTACTTCAGAGTGACACAGAACCCCATTTCACGGCTGGATTTTTAACATAAACGTGTTCCCTTTTGGTTAACTATAAGATAACCCTACATCCTTTATAAACTGGCATGATATGGTATGACTTGTTGAGTTCATATATTGATTATATTCAGAAAAAAGTTTTTATAATTAAGAAAAAGGCTACGACCTGAAGGCAAATGCAATGTACTTGTAGAAGGAGATACGTGGTAAAATTCTTTTGAAGGGCCCAGTGAATTTAAGTTGCATAATAGCTTAGACGAGTAAAAGTTAATGATGGGGATTGCTTGAAATGTGCAGCACTGAGAATCGTGAAGTTATTGCTTGCCCTCGTGTGTGTGTGTGTGTTGCGCATTTGTGCTTCAGCCAGCTAACTTACATGCTTATGGGCTCTTCAGCTATAAGCGACAGTTGTGAGGGAAACATAGGATCATTCTGCATTTTTAGGGCTGTAATGTAGTGCGCTTCATGCCCATTTGGTTGACTAAGTGTTGCTATGCTAACAATGATTTATTGGAAATGAGATCGGTAAAATGGGTTTAGCCAATATCAGTAGCGACGTCTGTTTTATGGCAAAATGTTATTTTTGTTTAGGGTTATCATTCTAGAAAACGTTTCATTTATTTACAGGAATAGTTTATTGTGAAAGAGACATTGGTTTCACCTATATTCCGCCTGCCATATTCGTGCCTGGTGTGTGTGTCCCTTAACCTATCAATACCAACTTATAACTATAAGCTGACAGTTTGTGTATCATAATGATCATGTTTTAAGACGCACACCAACACACCACGTATTAAATAACATGCATCCGACTACACTGTGTTGCACATCCAGCTAATTGTTTACATACATTGTGTGTGCGCATGTGTGTGTAAACTTGTCATAGCATCTCACGTGTGGTGTTTGCAACTCTGTATGAAAGCCGAACTTCAGAAGCGTTACTGCATACCTGCTTGTTTATTTATAATGTAGACTATACCTGAAAATAAACGCAGTCATTCTCTTATAAGGACCCTTTACCATAATATAACTGATGCAGTTAATGGATCTCTGTATGGGTGACATTGAGCATTTTACAGTGTTATGCACTTTTCATTTAAAATCTAAAAAAAAAAAAAGCATCCCTTAACAAAAGTGATCTTTCTGACCCCTCATATATATATTAAACAGTTGAGTGAATTTGATCTCTTCATTAACAGTTTAATGTGTAGTACATACCATAGTATTTAATACCTGGCCAACCAAACCATCGTTACTCATTTGACGAATATACACGTTTATCTTCTAGGAACCATTTCTGCAGCAGCGTTTATGAATCAATTCCTCTTCTGCTTCGGCTGTGCAAGTAAAGAAATAATCTGACAAGGGGGTAGACCTGCAAGCCTTGCTTAAACCAAAATTGAAACTAATTATAGCACTGTCTGTACATTTTAAACTGCAGAAGGAAATTGTCTAAGAAGATACAATGAAAAAGAATGTACACTAACATGCACAAATATCCAGTGGTTTGCATATTTCAAGATTTTTATGCTCGTATCTTGCACAGCCCCCATAAACGTTAGTTGTTCTCGTAATGACGAACGATATTTTTATATTAAAGATCTTGCAAAATTTTAACTTAAATATACTTTTCTGTGTAATGCTACTTTAAGTTTTGATGTTTATCCCTTTCAATTAACATTTTCACACTCCCCTGTTCCCTGATTACACACACGCACGCACGCGCGCACACACATTGCCATGATGCTAAAGGGCTAAAACTGTAACTGTAACTGTAGATACATCTGACTTCCCAAGGGGTCTTTCCCAAATTTCTCATGTAACATAGAAACGTAGGAATGATACTAAAGCAAGGCTTCAATGTGACAATAAGATACCAACCATGTATATCTTTAAGCATACAGATTTAAAAAATGCACCCCTTTTTTAGGAATGGGTGATCTGTCTATTTCCTTGGATGTATTCATAGGTCTTTCACCTCTGGCAACATTCTTAATTTTTTAAGACAGATATCATCAACAATTTCAGTGGATAGCTCATGAAATACACGGAGGCAGGGGACTATTCTGTATCTTAATAAAGTTGATGGATGAACATTGATTCAAATAATATTTTCCTACCAGAAGGAGTGTTTCTGTGTCAGGCACCATTGTCTCATCAATGCTTTACAACAGTCAGTCTACTTTCTTGCAAACTAATACCTGTTATCACCTTGGAACATAGTTTGCATAACAGTTCATTTCAGACTGTAGCCATGCTGTTTGGCACTGTTTATGAATCCTAATCCTAATCCTAAGTGTTGTTTATTATGATTAGGCCTATTTGGACAATACACCTGTGAAATTCACTGTTGTTTGACAAACAAGTGACAATGGGAGGTGTAGTTTAGATTTGGGCTATTATGTCATTTTCCATTCTGTTTTTTGCAGTCCTTCTCCCTTTCACCAAATTAACATAGCAGCCCTTTCCATAGTACACATCCTGAATATGAAACTAAAAGTAAAGGGTATATATTAAAATTATTACATATGTGAAAAGATTTTAATATCAAACTTTAGAATGTAGTAAATATAAATGACTCTAGACATGGTTACCTTCTTTGCTATCTCATTTCTACCCTCTGAATTCCGTTTATGTATTTCAATGGATCCCTTGATGGCTTTGGGGAAGGTAAGATGTTGACACTACAAACTTAATTAGCTGATAGTGGATTACATGCAGTACACCATGGAGCTTGACCCAGAATAACTAAACCACTGTACCATCAAAGAAGACAAATCACACTTGAGTCTTACATTTCTTCTGAAGAGTGCACCTTACATGGTCAACATGTCTGCTTTATATGCTGGTTTGCAGTATCTGCACTGGAATAGGAACTTAAGTAATGGAATCGTGGATTAAATGCAGTGATTTTTTTTACCTTTTTGATTCATATCTGAGTGATCAAACTGCTGATAATAGTTATCCTCCAGTACACTACCATTGCTATACTCTTTTTAAAAATTTGATGACAACATATTTTGAATATCTAAAATCTGAAGAGAATCATCCAGAGATGTGTATGCTTTAAGGCAACAAGGTTTTGCACGCATACATTCCCACCCACGCATGCTTACCTACAGCACATATACACTTTTGCCTCCCCACCCACCCACACACACACAATGGTTTAGCTTTAAACTGGACTTGTTTTTATTTTATATTTCACTCTGTTTGCCAAAAAAATCAGATGGCATTATTATGTGAATAATGCATTCATCTTGACTTCTTTTTCTCCTTTTTATGAGTTTCTTCCCTGAAACCATTTCATTTTCTTAGGGCGGGAATTGAATGCTGCATCAGCAGTGTACTATAACAGTTAGGTTACAAAGCCCACTTTCTTGAAAGTCATTAAACTTAAACGTGGAAACATCAAGGCTGCTTAAAAATGCCATATTTTTCAAATCACAAATGCTATACATGTGTGTGCATATCCCTCATAAGCAGAACTTACCCTCAAACAATATATATGTTGATATACTTAACTGATAAGGTCGGATGGGTGATGTTTTATTCTTCTCATTTTGGTAAGTGACCATCATGTGTATACGATGAGGTTTCAAGTAATTCTGGAATGGATGTCATAAACCTTTTTTTTGAATATTTTATAATTAACATTTCATGAAAATGAACAAATCAGCAATATATGCCCATGCACATATGAAAATGCATACATTCTTATATCATTACACACACACACACACACACACACACACACACACACACACACACACACACACACACACACACCACACACTCATTGGGGAGATTTGCTACCCACACCCCTAACTTAAATATAACAACTCAGCAGTCACATTACAGTGGAGGAAAGAGAAAAAATCCTGGAAGTGCACCACCAATTCATACAACCCAGCTCACTATGATAACGCAGACTGCAGTATTACTTCAACATGTATAAGAAAGCTAATGCCAGTGATAAAAAAATCCTATACTGTCTTCATAGTGACAGCTATGACTGATAATATCCCAAACTTTCCTTATAATAAGACTTATGATTAGTATTAGATAAAATAGTAGACCTCTTGGATGGAACCTATTGCATGTGTGTATGTACATTTATCTATATCTATCTATACACATGTATTGTGTATGTTTGTATGTATATATATCTATCTAAATCTATCTATATATGTGTATATGTATATATATAAAAAAAAAAAATATATATATATATATATATATATATATATATATATATATATATATATATATATATATATATACCTATAGATATATCTTTACACACATACATACATGACCACATATCTTGATAATGCCTAAACAAACTAAGAATGCTCTGGCTAAGATTTTTCTTAGCTAACAGTCCCTGTAGCCGAGCCCCATTCATGGTGTATCCTCCATGTGATAGATGCATTCCTCCTATTATAGCATTGAATTCATTTTGTATAAGCCACTAGTAGCCTTGAACCTATTCTACACCTCTTCTCGATCTATCCTGCCATTAGCAGCCTGACACATTTACCTAACCCACCCTTGCTATAATTAATCAATACTCTACATTCCTTAATGCCTTCACTTCCCATCCACTCCCAACTTATCACAAATTCTTTCTGCATATTTTCAATTTTTGGTTATAATTTTACTCTCTTTAATCTCTTCATTGTATTAGCACACCATAGAAAGCTAGTCATTTTTCAAATGAGCCACTTGGCTTTTAAGCTTCTACTCTTTTATGACATCCCTCAGGCCCCACTCTCTTTCCAGTCCTTTTTAATCTTTGTCTTCACTCCAGAAGAGAGAAGTTACCATGTCCATTTCTGCTTATGTCCATTTCTGCTTCAATCAGCACCTGTGTGTAACTTTATTATTTCTGTAGATGCATTCCCAACAGTCCCTTTTGCATTCTGTGAAAATTTGTTCCCATTTTTCCTGCACTTCTCCCCATTGCCTTCTTGCTTAAGCAGACTCCTGAAGCACTTGTTTTGTACCATATTCTTATTTAATACTCCTCCAAAACTGTTCATCATTCTTGTTTTTCCAATTCCCCTTGTCATACCTCTCAAGTGTACCTCATTACGAGGAATGTACCTCATTTGGGGTCTTAAAAAGTTCATGTTCCTCGAAGTTCATCAGTGTTCCACATTGAAAGACTCTGTCACACATTCAATGTTAGGAATTTTTTTAAGTGAAATCCATTGTAAATAGAAATTAATCATATGAATTCATTAAAAGATCTTTATAAGTAAAACCAGCATATTTTAAGCATCCTATGACCTTCCTAGTTGAAGTTTTTAGTAAGCCATTAGTATGTGTTCAACATTTTGCCCATTTGTTCCATGTTATGAGGACTAGTGTTCCTCATTTTGGACATGGAAGGTTGAGAGCTGTGCTCCTTGTCTCTTACAAGTCAGGATCTGTTGATCCAATATTCAATACCATTTTCTTCAAGGATATCTTCCCCAAACTGGATGAGAAAGAGGTAATCAATGAGAATATCTCATGGGGTCCGGTAAATAATCTTACTTCTCTGATGAAATATGAGTGACCTATAATTTACGTCTAACATCTGGGAGAGCTGTGGTGTAGTCAGTTATTTCTCATTTATTGATAAATTAAATATTTACGTAAAGTAATAAAGGTTAAGTAATTGAAGATTGCTTTGCTGACAGATCCACAGTTTTCTGAAGGTCAAATAGAGAAAGAAGCAAATATTGAATTTAATTTGTGTTGCTGTCTTTGCCAAGGGAAGGCAGATAGAAAAGTTTTGTGCCACAGAGCTAATTTTCAATGCTGTCAGATTTACAAGAATGCATAAATGCAAGTAATTCATCTGTGGAAACCAGAGAATACAATTTTGGAAACTTAGTTTGAGTCAGTTGCCATTCTTATGGGCAAGACCACAGAGGATAAAAAATGATAGGAATTTCAAAAGACAAAAAGGAAATCTGTATCACAGATTTCTGCATTACATATGTAATGCTTTGATTGAAAAATCACAGTAGTTTGAGGCATAGAAGGGTTTGAGTGTCACTGCCTACCTATGTCTTTAAGTTCATTGCACGGCAATGGATTTTGTTGTGTTTCAGGCAGATAGTTAAAATTGCAAAATGAATACATTTTCTCAGACTCAAGCAAAACAGTCATCAAGGCTTCATAAATAGGT